>NC_048232.1:75978578-76153578 GCF_002007445.2 Ailuropoda melanoleuca
TTTTATTTATTTATTTGACAGAGATAGAGACAGCCAGCGAGAGAGGGAACACAAGCAGGGGGAGTGGGAGAGGAAGAAGCAGGCTCATAGCAGAGGAGCCTGATGGGGCTCGATCCCATAACGCCAGGATCACGCCCTGAGCCGAAGGCAGACGCTTAACCGCTGTGCCACCCAGGTGCCCCTAGACCCCACTTCTTAATGGGAGAGTGGCAAGGTCACATTGCAGAAGACCATGGGAGACGGGGGAAAAAGACTGGTTCAATTTGATAATTTTGGCTACACTTTCTTTCACTGTATTGCCTCATTGTCTTCTGGTGTTGAATGTTTCTGTGAGAAGTCGTATATTCCTGAGGAGAACTTAATTTTCTTTCTCTTAAAAGTGACTTGATGTTTTTACCTGGCTGCCTAAATAATTCCTTCTTTCTCTCTCTGGAATAAATTACATACCATAATATTTGCTCATTTCAAGTGAACAATATAATAATTTTTAGTAAATTTATATAGTTCTGCAACCATTACCACAATCCATTATTAGAATATCTTCATCACCCAAAAAGATCCCTCGTGCCCATTTGCAATCGATCCCTATTCACAACTCCCAGTCCTAGGCAACCACCTTAACTTTCTACTTTCAATCTACTTTCTATCCTTATAAGATTTGCCTTCTCTTTTATTCATCATAGTACTGGAAGTCCTACCCAGATAAGTTAGGAAAGAAAAAATAATAATACAAGGCATTCAAATCAGAAAGGAAGAAGTAAAACTATTTCTATTTATAGATAACATATTATATATAGAAAACCCTAAAGACTGTTAGAACTAATAAATACAGTAAAGTTGCAGGATACAAAATCAATACACAAAAATCATTGCATTTCTATACCTGAATAATGAACTATCACAAAGAGAAATTATGAAAAACAATCCCATTTACAACTAAATCACAATGATTAGAATACCTAGGAAGAAGGGGCATCTGGCTGGCTCAGTGAGGACAGCATATGACTCTTAATCTTGGGGTTATGAGTTCAAGCCCCACATTGGGTGTAGAAATTACTGAGAAAAAAATTTTTTTAATTTTAAGATAAATAAAATTAAATACCTAGGAACAAATTTAACCAAGGAGGTGAAAGACCTATACACTGCAAACTATAAGACACTGGTGAAAGAAACTGAAAAAGATGCAAATAAGTAAGATATTCCATGCTGCTCATGAACTGGAAGAATGAATTTTGGGGTTTTTTGGAAGAATTAATATTGTTAAAGTGTCCCATACCACCCAAAGCAATCTACAGATTCAGTGCAGTCCTTATCAAAATTCCAATGGTATTTTTCACAGAAATAGAACAAATAACTATAAAATTTGTATGGAACCACAGAAGACCCTGAATAGCCAAAACGATCTTGAGAAAAAAACAACCAAGTTGGAGGCATCACATGTACTGATTTCAAATTATGTTACAAAGCAATAGCAATCAAAATTGCATGGTATTGGCATAAAAACGGACACATAGATCAGTGGAACAGAATAAAGCCCAGAAATAAATCCATGCATATATGGTCAGTTAATTTGCAATAATGGAGCCAAAAATATATAATGAAGAAAGGACAGTCTCTTCAATACATAGTGCTGAGAAAATTAGACAGCCACATGCAAAAGAACAAAATCACTATCTTACACCATACACAAAAATTAACTCAAAATGGATCAAAGACGCAAACATAAGACCTAAAACCATAAAACTTCTAGAAGAAAACAGGTAGTAAGCTCCTAGACATTGCTCTTGGCAATAATTTATTGGGTTTGACACCAAAAGCAAAGGCAACAAAAGCAAAATGAGAAAGTGGGACTACATAAAACCAAAAAGTTTCTGTACAGCAAAGGAAACCAACAACAAAATGAAAAGCCAACCTATGGATTGGAAGAAAATGTTTACAAATCATATGTCTGATAAGAGGCTAATATTAAAAAGTATAAAGAATTCATACAACTCAATAGAAAAACAATATATTTTTTATTTTTTGTTTTTTATTTTTTTTAAAGACACATTTCTGTATCAGCATCATGATCAGACTATTACATTTAGCAATCAACAGCATGGGTGCAAAAAAATACCTACGTTAAAACCCGTTGTTGGAATGCTTTAAACTTTCCATAGAACAGAAACTAAAATAACTTGTTATACAATTAGTCACAAAGACTTTGAGTTTTTTGCCCATACACACGATATTGTCTAAAACATGTCTTCTTTGTAGCAGCTAGGCCCTGCCCCCACTGTGCTTGAGTTCACAAATCTGTTGAGTTACGAATATGTTGTAACCTGTAGTTTCCCTATCACTTCTCTGGCTCTCCTCTCCAGCTAAGCTTTGTTTCCTGGAAGTATTGAAAACCTCCTGCCTCAGCCATCGCTACTGCTGCTGCTGGAACCACTGCAGCCACCTTGGCCTCATGGTTTGGCAAAGTACTGGCCTCTAACACCAAAGGGGCCAGAGCTCCTGCCTCCAAAATGTCCTCCTTTAATGGGTCCAAAATTTGAAGACTGACTGTTGTAACTGGCAAAATAATTATATCCCGCCACCTCCAGCGTTGCTTCCAATATTACCAAATCCATTATAGCCATCTCGCTGCCACTATATCCACCACCACCTCCACTGCCACCAAAGCCCCCTTGCCCACTAAGTTTCCTCCACGACTAAAGGAGTCATTCTCACCAAAACCACCTCCACGGCTACCACCAAAGTTTCCAGAACTACTTTGATTTCTTCGGCTGGATGAAGCACTCGCCGCCATCTCTTGCTTAGATAGGGCTCTCCTTACTTCACAGTTGTGGCCATTCGCAGTGTGGGATTTTTGAATGACAATCTTGTCTGCAGAGTTATGGTCATCAAATGTTACAAAAGCAAAGCCTCTCTTGTTGCCACGCCTCGGTCAGTCATGATTTCAAGCATTTTAATTTTCTCATACTATTCAAAATACTCTCTTAGATGATGTTCTCAGTGTCTTCTTTAATGCCACCGACAGAAATCTTTTTCACAGTTAAGGGGGCACCAGGTCTTTGAGAATCTTCTCTTGAGACAGCCCTCTTTGGTTCCACAGCTCTTCCATCCGCCTTGCGCGGCCCTGCATTCATGGCGGCATCCACCTCCCCCACAGTGACGTACGTGACAAACCCAAAGCCTCTGGAGCGCTTGGTGTCTGGACCTCTCGTTACCACACAGTCCATAAGTGTTCCCATGGCTCATCACAGCTATTCAGACTCTGATCGGTTGTTTCAGAGCTCAAACCTCGATGAAGAGATTCCGCAGCTATTCAGGGTCTATGGGAGACTCTGACTTAGACATGACGGTGGTGGGAGGGGAGACTTTCACAATGCTGACTTGGTAGTGCCCACGGGCAGAAAGGCACAATCTGGTTTTTTAAATGGGCAGAGAATCTGAAGAGCTATTTTTCCCAAAACAGCTTACCGATGGCCAACAGGTACCTGAAAAGATGCTCAATATCACTAATAATCAGGGAAATGCAAATCAAAACCACAATGAAATAATCATCTCACACCTGTTAGAATGGCTATTATTAAAAGACAAGAACTAACAAGTGTTGGCAACGATGTGGAAAAAAAAGGAACCCCTGGGCACTGTTAGTGGGAATATAAGGTGCAGGCACTATGGAAAACAGTATAGAAGTTCTTAAAAAAATTAACAGAACTACCATGTGACTCAACAACCCCACTATGGATATTTATTCAAAGAAAACAAAATCACTATCTCAAAAAGATATCTGCACCCCCATATTCAGTATAAAATCATTTACAATAGCCAAGACATGGAAACAACCTAAATGTCCATCAATGGATAATGAAAATGCGGTATACATATACAATGGAATACTATTCACCCATATAAAGGGAAATTCTGGGGGCTCCTGGGTGGCACAGCGGTTAAGCGTCTGCCTTTGGCTCAGGGCGTGATCCTGGCGTTATGGGATCGAGCCCCAACATCAGGCTCTTCCGCTATGAGCCTGCTTCTTCCTCTCCCACTCCCCCTGCTTGTGTTCCCTCTCTCGCTGGCTGTCTCTATCTCTGTCAAATAAATAAATAAAGTCTTTAAAAAAAAGGGAAATTCTGTCATTTGGAACAATGTGGATGCAACTTGAGGGCATTATGATAAGTGAAATAAGTCACAGAGAAAAAGACAAATATCATATGATTTCACTTATACATGAAATCTAAAGAAACAAACATTTTACAAAAAGCCACTCAAATATATAGAGAACAGATTAGTGGTTGCCAGAGGTGGGGGGTGAGGGGGCAGGTGAAATGGGGAAGGTGGTCAAAAGGTACAAACTTCCACTTCTAAGTAAGTCTTGTGATGTAATGTACAGCGTGGTGACCAGGGTTGAAAATACTGTATTGCATACTGGAAAGCTGCTAAGAGAGTAGATCTTAAAAGTTCTCACAAGAAAAAAATGTGATGGATGTTAACTAAACTTACCATGGTAATCACTGCACGGTCTATACATCTATTGAAACATCATGTTGTACACCCAAAGCTAATACAACAGTGTGTGTCAATTACATCCCAAGTTTAGAAAGGGGTTTGCCAGGGCGCCTGGATGGATCAGTCGGTAGAGCATGTGACTCTTGATCTCGGGGTTGTAAGTTTGAGCCCATGTTGGACATATAGATTACTTAAAAATAAAATCTTCCAAAAAGTTGAAAAATCAAAAGAGATTTGCCTCTTCTGGAAATGTCACATAAATGAGATCATGTAATATGTAGTCTTTTGCATCTGGATTCTTTCACAAGTGGGAAACATTACTGAGGAATGTTGAAGCATGTAACTAAATCATATGCACTAGAAGCCCTGGCAGAGGCAACCACAGGAGGTACTGAGAAAAATTATGAAGAACAGAATATGAAAGTAAGCCTGATAAATTATGAAAATCAGGACTTCAGAGTAAGCCTGATAAAGTATTGTGAAAAGGACGTCAGAGTGAGCTCAATGCACCGAGTAACAAAAATTTAAAAAATGCTTCTATCCATTAAAAGTAGGATGATGTATAACAACTGTAGCTTTATTTCCAGATAAATAGAACTAAAAATCCACTGTAGCTTTGTAGCCACTTGCAAGTAACTTGTATGTATTCTGGTATTTTTTCACTCAGTAATAAAATTATCTAATTGTACATTTATGAATTGGCATGTTCCTTTGGGTCTCAATTTCTCATTTCTCCTACATACATGGCATGTTTTTGAGGTTCATATTATGTGTTGCATCTGTCAGTGGTTTGGTCCTTTTTAACTGCTAACCAGTACTCCATTGCATGGATACACAGTCTATTCTCATTGTTCCTGCTAGTTATGTTCTATAAAATCACTTCAAACACTGAATTTAGTGAATGCTGAATCATTGACCATAGGGGAAATGCAGGGTTAGGTTCCTGCAACATGTCTTTTTCATCAACTAATAATATACAACCTTGTTTTGTGTTTTTGTCTGAAGACACCATATTTACTATATAGTGTTGATTCATTAACATTGAACTCATGGCAAACAGCACTATAACTCATGCCTGAATGAAGCTTCTCTAACACAAGTCTTTTTTTCCACAAGGCACATCACAACCTTCTTGAGTGTAGGAATGCTAGCCAGCGCTTCAGCCCTAGGCCTGGATGCTTTTTTAAACAAAATCACCAACAAAAAGCACACAAAAAAATATGAAAAACATAGCACTAAATAGACTGCAAAAGGACAATTATGTACAGGAACAGAGCTGAAACAAGGAGGCAGAGTGTCGCCTAGTCTGACCTCAGCTAGGAACATGTTTGTTGGGTGACTCAAATTCTCTGCTGCTCTGCACATGTGCATATCCAAGAATGGCCAGGAAATTCCTATTGATTTTGAGGTTACAAATAGCTTTTAGCAAGTAGGCAAATCTGCACATGTGGAATCCATGAATAATGAGAATTGACTACTATATTTTATCTACTCACCAACTGACAAACATTGTGATTATTTCTACATTTAGGCTATTGTGAATCATTCTGCTAGGAACATTTGCATACAAGTCTCTGTGAAAATATTTGCTTTTATTTCTCTTGGGCAGATACCTAGAAGTGGAATTGCTAGGTCTTATGCAAGTTTGTTTACCTTTTTAAGAAACTGCCAAACTGTTTCTCAAAGTGGTTGGACCATTTTATACCCCCCCAGCAATGTCTGAGGGTTCCAGTTTCTCTATGGCTACAGTAAAATCACCATAGGTTGTAGTATATCTTTTGATAAAAACTCTTTTCATTTTTTTTAAGATTTATTTATTTATTCATCAGAGAGAGAGAGAGAGCGCGCTTGCACAACCGGGGGGAGTGGCAGGCAGAGGGAAAAAGAGGCTCCCTCCTGACACAGGACTCGATCCCAGGACCCTGGGATCACAACCCAAGCAAAAGACAGATGCTCAACTGACTGAGACAACCAGGAGTCCCGATGATAGGCATTTTTGTGGGTGTGAAGTGATATCCCATTATAGTTTTGATTTCCATTTCCCTAATGACTAATGATTTTGCACATCTTTTCAGGCATTTATTAGTCATTCATATATCTTTTATAGGTGAAGTGCTTATTAAAATATTTTGCTCATTGGGTTTTTTATTGGGGTTATCTTTTTATTATTAAGGTCTTTCTATATTCTGGATACAAGTCCTTTATCAGATACTTGATTTGCAAATATTTTCTCGTGCTTTGTCTTTTTTTTTTTTTGTGGGTGTCTATTTTTTATTATAATNCTATTTCAATGGTGTTTCATGAAGCGCAAAAGTTTTAATGATGAAGTCTAGTTTATCAATTTTGTCTTTTCTGGAAGCGATTTTGGTATTGTGTCTAAGTGATTTTGGTGTTGTATTTTGTCTAACCCAAGATCATGAGGATTTTATGCTNTTTTTTTTTTGTGGGTGTCTATTTTTTATTATAATGATTTTTTTATTATGTTAGTCACCATACAGTACATCCCCGGATTCCGATTGTGGGTGTCTATTTTTATTTTTTTTATTTTATTATATTATGTTAATCACCATACAGTACATCCCCAGATTCCGATGTAAAGTTTGATGCTTCATTAGTTGCGTATAACACCCAGTGCACCATGCAAAACGTGCCCTCCTTACTACCCATCACCAGTCTATCCCATTCCCCCACCCCCTCCCCTCTGAAGTCTTCAGTTTGTTTCTCATAGTCCATAGTCTCTCATGTTTCATTCCCCCTTCTGATTGCCCCCCTTTTCTTTATCCCTTTCTTCCCCTACCGATCATCCTAGTTCTTATGTTCCATAGATGAGAGAAATCATATGATAATTGTCTTTCTCTGCTTGACTTATTTCACTTAGCATTATCTCCTCCAGTGCCGTCCATGTTGCAGCAAATGTTGAGAATTCGTTCTTTCTGATAGCTGAGTAATATTCCATTGTATATATGGACCACAGCTTCTTAATCCAGTCATCTGTTGAAGGGCATCTCGGCTCCTTCCATGATTTGGCTATTGTGGACAATGCAGCTATGAACATTGGGGTGCATATGGCCCTTCTCTTTACTACGTCTGTATCTTTGGGGTAAACACCCAGTAGTGCAATGGCTGGGTCATAGGGTTTCAATGGTGTTTCATGAAGCGCAAAAGTTTTAATGATGAAGTCTAGTTTATCAATTTTGTCTTTTCTGGAAGCGATTTTGGTATTGTGTCTAAGTGATTTTGGTGTTGTATTTTGTCTAACCCAAGATCATGAGGATTTTATGCTATGTTTTCTTTTCAAAGTTATATTCTTTATCTTTTAATGTCCAATGATTTTAGTAGAATATTGTGTTGGCCATTATTGAGCAAAGTTTCCCTAAATTATTATGTATCAGTCAAAATGCAGATTTTAGTTTTTTTCAGAAAAAATATATTTTTAAATTTTGTTTATAAATATTTCTATGTTCCACTGTCTTGCTTTTCTTCTTAGGGGAGAATTAAGTATTTTGCCTGCCTTCTATTATTTGCCATTTGCTCTAGTCTTTTTTATGTTTTTCTTTTATTCTGTTTCATCTTTCCTTTTCTCATTTCTAATCTCTATGGCCCCAACTGTGCTTTCAGTCATGCCTAGTCTTGCTTGTGCTTCTTATAATTTTGTCTTTATTTTTTGTAATGGTTTTGTTTTTCTCGTTTCTTCTTTGATACCTATCACTTAATGCTTCATCCCCTCCTATCATCTAGCTAGCACCTCCTATTATCTGACCCTTTCCTTAGCTCTTCTACTTCTGCCATGTGTCTTCCCTTCTTAGATTTAACTAAAGCATTGAGTTTCTGAAAGTGCACACTGGGATATTGGGTAACCGTTTTCTTTTGCTTTGGGTCAACATTTTTTTTTTTGTTAAATTTCTTTGTCCCTCAAGGAAATTTTGTTGCCCTTTTTCATCATTGTCTTACAGTATCACTTTAAGTATGTTTTTTAAAAAATTGTATTAGATTTAAAGATTTATTAGTTATATATTCCTAAAGAGGGTAGACGAGGCCAACTTCTAGGTTTCGCATTACCAAATACATTGGTCACAGAAAACCTCCCTAATAAAGTGACATTAGAGCAGATCTGAAGGAAGTGAGGTGGAAGCCAGAAATCCCAAGCATTCTAGGAAAGGGAATAGCAAGTATGAAGTCCCCCAAGGAAGGAGAGTACTTGACATGTTTGGAAAATAGCAAGGACCAAGCTGGCTGGAGTAGAGTGTTTAAGGAGGCAAGAATTGAAGATGAAGTCAAGGTGCAAGATACGGGGAAAGAGTACAGCTCCCACAAAGCATTTGTAGGAAGCGAAAGGATTTTGACTTTTACTCTGAATAAGTTGCAAAGCCACTGGAAGATTCTGAGTGAAAAGCTGACATAATCTGATTGAGATTGTAAAAGGATCACTCTGAATACTTTGTTGAGAGCCGACTATATGGGTGCAAGCATGAGACTGGTTAGGAGACTACTGCAATAATTCAGGTGAGAAATGATGGAGATCTGGACCACAGTGGTAGCAATGGAAATGGTGAGAGATGATTAGATTCAGAATGTATTTTGAAGGTACAGGTAATAAGTTCCCCAAAGACTGGATGTGAGCTCAAGATGACTCCAAAGTTTTTGAACTGAGCAACTAGAAGGATGCAGTTGTCATCAATTAAGTTGGGAAAGACTGATGAAATATGAGGTTTGAGGGGCAAGATCAGGAATTAGGGTTTGGACACCAACTTTGAAATGCCTGTTATACATCTTAACTGGAGACGTCTAGTAGACAATTGCTTATACATACAAGCCTGGAGTTCAAGGGACAGGTCTGGTCTAGAGATATTAATTAAGTAGTAATTGGCATATACATAATATTTAAAGCCATGATACAACAACTAGAAGGGTAATTGAAGTTACTCAACCTAGGGGGTCACTTTTGATTAAGATAACTGAAGCCTGAGCCCTGGGTCTCAATGTTTAGAAGTCAGGATGAGAAAGCACTGAAACATGAGATTCGTAAGCCTAAAACACCAGTGAAGACCTAGTAGAGAGCCCAAGAACCCATTCACAGGGCATCCACCTCTTCCACATTGCCATGAGGTCATGTACAACACACAGCCTCTTGGGAAGAGGTATGGTAGGGAAGACCACCCTGAAAGACTAAGCATTTATCCCTAAAGAGGCTAAATTGACTCTAAAATGATTCTTTATTTTGGAAAGAGACTGAGTTACCTATAATAACTGGCAATTTGTGATTTTTCCTCTACCATCAAAGAGAATCAAAGCATCAAGGCAAGTTATAGGAATAGAGTGCTATATGTTTTACGGATTTGGGTATAGTGTGAAAAATTTAGATTCTGCTATATTGATCAACAATTCAGTCAAAGACATCCATGTTAGACATCCATGTTTCTCAGCTCCCCTGAAGCTCTGACAGCCCCAGTGGATCCAATTTACTCCCAAGCATCAATAGCTTGAAGGCAGAAGATGTTGTGCCTTCAATTATCTATCACAATACAAACAGCTACTAAATACCGACTTCTTACTCTGTGGGTAAGCAGTTTAATACATTGTTTCTTGATCATCATCACAATCTTAGGAGATGAGGACTATCAGTCTACATTTTAGATATCAGGGAAAAGAAGCCCAGACAGTAACCTGACTAAAGCAGCAGAGTCATGATTAAAACCCAAGTCTGGTTATAGCACCTGGACTTTGATTCACCATATCATATTGCTAGTCACATCACCTTGAAACTTAGGTTTATCTACTCAAAGCTCCAGGAATCTTGCAGGAAGGCAGGGGGCATAATTAAGGCAAGCCACTAGAGACCAACTGAGCCAAGGGGGCTGGAGGTCACATCTTTTATAAGCGTAGAGGCACTGACAGATATATCTTGCTCAAATTTTGTCACTCCTATAATCCATCTTCCTAAGAAGCACTGGGCTGTGGGACTAGTGGTCTATTTTGGGACTATTAACTAGCACAGAGGCTCTGAAAAGCTAATTAATCTCTTGGCAAATAAATGATTAGACCCCATGTAAGGATGTGCCCTCAAAGCAAAGAAGGAAAGTAGGTCAAGGAGTCAGTGATAACAAATTTTAGCATGGCAGTTTTAGATCTAGGGAGAGATTAATGTTGGCTCCTTCACACTTTGGTGAAGGATTTGTGAGTATAGATGACAGATTTCAAAAGTTGCTCTAAAACAAGGTTTCCTCTCCTGGAACTCATTTGCCTTCGCATATTGTTTGGTATTAGTATTTCATGTTAGGAGAAATCCATCTTCCCTAGTTACAGAGGACTTGATTTAAGATACTAGATATCCTCAGGTTTTTCTTCAACTGTAAAAGAGAGACCATACTCTTTATAATGTATACAGTATTGCCTAAATCATAGGTGGGAAGTTGTACCCAAACACAGGCCAAACTGAGAGGCTCTCTTACTGTAGTTCACACAAATCCCAGACTGTGTCTGTGTTCTGCTGTCACCTGGAAAATGTTAACTCAGTAAGTCTCCCGTCTCAGGGTAAACACACAGGTTCTTTCAACCTGACTATTGCAGATGACAGTAAAGACCCTATGGTTCAACTTCGGGCTGCTCTACTGTCTATTATTTATTTTTTAAAACTCCACCTTGCCCATCTTCACCAATTGCCATTTGACTCTTTTATCATTGAAAAGGCTTCTGCCAGGTGAACTCTGCTACCATTTTGGGTGCTTTGTCCCAAGGTGAAGTTTTTATTACTAGCTCCCTTCATGGGTCTAATATCTAGACTAGATATGGGTGGAGAATAGCAACCATTCCACTCCGCCTATTTATAAGTATCCAGCTCGAGTCCTTACAAAAGCAGGCACTTAGTACTTATTAAAAGATAACTTCCTACACCTCCTTATCTTAGAAGCTCTCTGCAGGCCACATCCATATCTATCTTTTCTGTATTCATTTAGTCCCCAGTGCCAGACCACTCATTCTGACATTTATTTACATTATTCTTCAGTGATTTATACATGCTTAATGTGCCTATGTCTTGCCTTAAGAGTGAACTACCTAGGGATAAGATTTGTATCACCTATCTTCTAGTGCTAAACACATGGATGGTATGTAAGAAATGCCCAATGTTTTGGTTAGATTCTCCCGGCTACAAGAAACAAAGGCTATAGCAGTTCCCTCAACTAATGAGAGAAACTATTCAAAGAGAAACCAAAGCCAAACAGCCCATAGGAAGAGCAGGGCCTGCAGCAGAATCAGGCTACAGGATACTTAGCATTCTACTACTCTAGAGGGTAGAACCAGGGGTAGAAACCAGATTCAAACTGGGATATATAAGTTGTTTTCCCTAGGCATATAGACTTGAGTCCCAATAACTCTAGTAGAAAAGCTGGTTTGAAGCTTATCTGGTAAGGGATATGGAAAGATAATAAAAGTTATCTTTTAGATATAACTTTAAGATATATATATGTTTAAGATAACTTTTATTATCTTTCCATATCCATGAGCAACTTCCTCAATCATAGAGAGTCCACTAGTTCATGGTTATAGACCTTCATGAGGTCTGGTTACACTTATTGTCCTTGCCTTCCATGAGATGTCTACACTATCATCTTCCCACTTTCACCTCCTTTTTTTGACTCTAGCTCAAATGGGTTTTTCTTTCTCATAACAAAATTTCCTAAATGGTTCCTAAGATCACAATATAGCAATAGCCTATGAAACCATCCACATTATTTCAACCTTACCACAAATTGTATTAAAATTGTTTTCTGGGGCGCCTGGGTGGCTCAGTCGGTTAAGCAACTGACTCGTGGTTTCGGCTCAGGGGATGATCTCAGGGTCCTGAGATCCAGCCCCATATTGGGCTCTGCGCTCAGCATAGAGTCTGCCTCGATTCTTTCTCCCTCTCCCCTCCCCAACCCCTCCCTGCTTGCTCTTATGCTCCTTCTCTAAAATAAATAAACGAAATCCTTTTTAAAAATTTGTTGTTTTCTTTTCAATAATTGTATTCCCTCCTTTTTGGAACTATTGGGGAAAGAGAACACTAACTTCAGTGTACACATTGTAGCCTGTGCTGTCTCTTCTGACCTTGGAGGAGTTAGGGGAGAGACTGCAAAAAATGCAGACTACCCTGGGCTTGAGAAAATTCTAAGTCATAGGGAGAGATGAGCCAGACAAATCTTCAATGGCTGAAAGAAGAAAAGAAGATCAATTGACAGAAGAAATAAAAGAGAATCTCTAAACTATTATAGACTCTCTGTCCCAGCTCTAGGTTAGGAGACTTGGACAAAACTGCAGAACTGGAAAAAGAACTGACAAACACCAAAGAGGAACTTGAATTCAGGGCTAAAAAATGGGGGTAAGTCAGATGGAGATTTTTCTTTAAAATTCACTATAGCTGAGCAGAAAGAAGAGATACTAGGGAAATCTGATGATATGGAGTTCCTAACTAGGAATACACAAATTAAAGATGACTTTATGAAAGATATCAAAGTACAACTGGTTGACCCCAAAGACATCCCAGATATGAAATGCTTGACTCCAAAATTTTTCTCCTTCAGGAAAAAATTTCTTGAATCCCTGTCAAGAAACTTCAGGAAAACAAAGACAACAGTAGCTACTGATGTTGGAAGAGTTGGTAAATAAAACAACCTGGTGCATTGAGACCCTTTAAGCAGAGAGCTCTATGGCAATCTGATGAAGTTTCATACTCACCCAGAGAACTATGAGTGAGGCTGAATTCTGCAAGTGAAACTGGAAGGTTTCCAGGTATTGTGCAGTCTTCTCTGCCTCTTAGAGGGCACCTGGAGCACTTAAAGCAGAATGAAGATCCTGGCTACCACCGAAAAGGGAAATGAGAAAGTCTATCAAATGGAGGACTTCTGAGGGGTGCCTGGGTGGCACAGCGGTTAAGCGTCTGCCTTCGGCTCAGGGCGTGATCCTGGCGTTCTGGGATCGAGCTCCACATCAGGCTCCTCCGCTATGAGCCTGCTTCTTCCTCTCCCACTCCCCCTGCTTGTGTTCCCTCTCTCGCTGGCTGTCTCTATCTCTGTCAAATAAATAAATAAAATCTTTAAAAAAAAAAAAAAAGGACTTCTGAGCACTAGTGGGTGATGTCCAGGATGGGCCATTAGCATGGACTCCGAAATTAATCTCAAATTAATCCACCTGTATCTCTGCTTGATCTCTACATAACATGATAGAGATTATAAAAGTTTTAGGACATTTTAAATCATTCTTAAACTAGATATTTACTCAAGAGAAATAAAAGCATGTTTATACAAAAACCTGGACACACATTTTATGATAGCCCAAAACTGGAAATAATCTAAGTGCTTTTTAATTGGTGAAGAGATAAGCAAATATTCTCATCTTCATCCCCTTTTCCTAGGTCCAAAGGAGAGCAGCCACATATGCTCCTACACGGCAGCACTTCCTGGCACGCCCACTTGATGAGTACCCCATCAGTAACACAACCTGAGTTCAAAGATGCTCAATTTGCTTCTATGTTTTTATCTACTTTTGCCTGTTTTGCCTACTTGACCACTATTGGCTACTGGTACGCTCTCAAATGTCTTTACCTCTACAGTACAGCATTAGGAAACTAATTTGTGCAATAAACATGTTCCCGCAAAGCTGTAAATTAGAGTTTTTGAAATCCAAATATATTTTCCCACAGTTCCTTAGTGTCAGAGATGTTTTATCTTAATCTGTGATTGATAATCAGTTGGCAGTGACTTTGAACTTCAGTTTTAAGTTACTCCACTATAAACCAAGTAGTTCCTCATTTGTACAAAAACATTTTTTTAAAGATTTATTTATTTATTTGAGAGAGGGAGAGAGCGAGCTTGAGCATGAGCATGGGGGAGGGGCAGAGAGAGAGGAAGACAAGCAGACTCCCCACTGAGTGGGGAGCACAACTCAGTGCTTGATCCCAGGACCCTGAGATCATGACCTGAGTCAAAATCAAGAGTCAGATACTTAACTGCCTGAGCCACTTAGGCACCCTTGTACAAAAACATTTCAATGCACCATGAACTTATTCTACAAAAAAGAAAGGACAAGTTCTTTCATAATGTGGATTATGCACTAATAATTTATCTTTTTAAGATTTAGAATTATCAGGTGGGCTACTGTTGTTGTCTTTGTATTCATAGTGCCCTGTGGCCCTACCTCATCTCAACTTTTTTTCGATTTCAACATTTTTCTAAAATCAGGCTTATTGAGATATAATTAACATGCAATAAAATTGCTCTTTAAAATTTCTTCAAAACTCTACGAGTTTTATTTTTTTTAAGATTTTATTTGACAGAGAGAGAGCGAGAGCACAAGCAGGAGGAGCAGTAGGCAGAGGGAAAGGGAGAAGCAGGCTCCCCACTGAGCAGAGAGCCTGACATGGGGACATGGGGCTTGATCTCAGGACCCTGGGATCATGACCTGAGCTAAAGGCAGACACTTAACTGAGCCACCCAGGCGCCCCAAAACTCTATGAGTTTTGAAAGATGCAATGTGTAACCCACATCACACTCAAGATACAGAATAGTCCCATCACCCAAAAAAGTCCCTCAAGCCCCTTTGTAGTCAACACTTCCCATGCAACCACTAATCTGTTTTCTTTCCCTACAGTTTTGGCTTTTACGGAATGTTATATACATGGAAACATCAGTATATAGGTATTTGTATTTGCATCTTTCACTTAGAATACATTTGAGATTTATATTGTTATATCAGTAGTTTGTTCCTTTTATTGATGAGTAGATTCCATTGTCTATACAAACCACTATTTGCTTACCCATTCACCAATTAAAAGGCACTTAGATTGTTTCCAGTCTTTGGCTATTATAAAATGTGTGTCCAGGTTTTTGTGTCAACATGTTTTCATCTCTCTTGGGTAAATATCTAGGAATGGTATTGCTGGGTCATATGGTAAGCCTATGGTTAACTTTATAAGAAATTGCCAAACTGTTTACTCAAGTGTCTCTCTACTATTCTGCAGTTCCATCCACAATGTCTGGGAGTTCTAGTTGCTCCACATCCTCAACAGCACTTGGAATTATTTTTATTGTGACCAAGGAGTAATATTTCATTGTGGTTTTGATTTGCATTTCCCTAATGACTAATGATGATATCATTTCTTTTGCTATCCACATATCTCCTGTGGTGATCATTCAACTACCTCAATTTTTAAAAAAGATTTTATTTATTTTAAAGAGAGAGAGCACGAGTTGGGGGAGGGGGAGGAGCAGAGGGAGAGGGACAAGCAGACTCCCTGCTGAGTGGGTAGCCCAACATAAGGCTTAATCCCAGGCTTGAGATC
The DNA here is from genome assembly GCF_002007445.2 of Ailuropoda melanoleuca. NCBI lineage: Eukaryota > Metazoa > Chordata > Mammalia > Carnivora > Ursidae > Ailuropoda > Ailuropoda melanoleuca. The sequence goes on from NC_048232.1 coordinate 75,994,390, forward strand.
ATGACCTAAGCTGAAGTCAGACACTTAAGTCAGCCACCCAGGCGCCCTAACTACCCAAATGTTTTTAAAACTGGTTTACCCGTCTTTTTATTGAGTTGTAGGAATTCTTCATGTATTCTGGGTACAGTCATTTATCAGATATGTTTTGCAAACGTTTTCTCTCAGTCTGTTACTTGTCTTTTCATTTTCTAAACACTGTCATCCAAAGAGCAGACATTTTTTATAAATTACTTTTTTAATGGAACTTCGGGTGCTGTAAGAAATTTTTTGCATAACCCAGGATCACAAAGGTTTTCTCCTATGTTTGCTTCTAAAAGTGTTATAATTTTAGATTTATGATCCATTTTGAGTTCTTTTGTATGTGGGGCAAGGTATGGGTTGACAGGTTGTTCTTTTTTTCTTGCAAAATAGTGTTCAACTATTCCAACATTTTCTTTTCCTTTCACTATCTTTTGGTAAGTTTCCATTTATCAGACACTCTATATTGAATCTACAAAAATGAAGGACATCCTTTAGCTTTGGTGTGACAATCCTATGGCTAGAGATGGGAAGACAGTTCCCACTTTCTTTGGCAAGAAATGCATAAGTAGTGTGCTTTCTGCTCCATAGATATGCATTGTATAGGACAGTCCAGAAAGAATTGTCAATGCTCCCTAGCCAGGGATCACCAGGAACACACCAGCGGTTCAACTAGGTGCGCTTATTACTCATTTCAATGAGGGAAAGAACACACCATGGGCATCAGTGACATGTCTCAGTAAGAGGAAGGACTTATACTAAGATTTGGATCTGTGTTAGATGATTTGGGGAACTTTGCTTTAAACTGGATGCTGTCAGGAAGCAGGGGTAAGTCTATGATTGAATATCTTAATAAATCTTTTGTAGAAAGAGGGAAGACTAGCATGAGACTAAAGCTGTAATTGGCAAAGAGATAACAGTCACTCCCATTATTTGATATTTTCAGTTTAGATATTCCATTTGGTGGCTTGGATAGGTTCATGTTTCTGTCTATGTTCAGACATGGTTATGGAGTAGTCTTATTTTTGTCCTGATCCATCACGATCATGCAGTGGCCTTTTCTGATGTTGATGTTCTCTGAAACTGTTTATGTTCCAAAGGAGACATCAAGGCCTAGCTAATCACCAGGCCAGCTCCTAGCAACACCAAGACCTGGCTGATAGCACCAGGTCAGCCTTTTGATGTCAGGGACTGCTTTTTTCTCTCAGAATATAGTGGTTGAGAACTTAGGCCGTAGAGTGAGAAAAAAACATGTTTGATTCCAGGATCTGCTCTTTACTGGCTGTGGGTCCTTGGATAAATTATCTAACTTCTCTATGCCTCATATGAATATGGGGATAACAGTACTTGCCTCATTGGATTATTGGGAGGAATGAGATATGTGCTAAAAACTTGTGTCAAGGGGCACCTGGGTGGTTTAGTCAGTTAAGTGTCTGCCTTCAGCTCAGGTCATGATCCCAGGGTCCTGGGACCGAGTCCCGAGTCGGGCTCCTTGCTCAGCAGGGAGCAGGCTTCTCTCTCTGCCTACCGCTCCCCCTGCTTGTGTCCTCTCTCTGACAAATAAACAAAATCTTTAAAAGACTTGTGTCAAATAAACCATGATTCTATCACAGAAAAGGTTAAGAAAGCTATTGGGGCGCAGAAAGGAAAACCAAGAATAGTCAGGTAACTGTGCCAGGAAAGTCAAAGAACAGTAAGAAAGTAAGAATAGAAAAGCAAAGTAATTTACACTGGGTGATAATCTATATAAAGCTGTTAACTGTCCAGCTCACTTCAAAATGCCAGGATAATGCAATACATTCATAAAAACATGATGGAACGCAGGAAAGTATGTGGACTTTATACCAAGTGATTTGTCATTTAAATGAATTCACACAGAAACACTGAGAAGAGTGGTCAACAACTCAACAATGAAAACTATTATTGTGTCTATGCTAGGAGGTAGATTCATGTGATGGATAGAAAGTTGGATTGGAATCACTTTCAAATTCAATGCCTATAAATAATTTCTTGCTTTCATGTTTCTGATGTACAGCTTGCTTCTTTCTGGCCCTTACTTTTTGAATGTCCTATCTTGTTAAGCATGCAATAGCGCATCTAATTTCTAGTTTTTCAATAATGGAGAAGGCTCTCTGTGTGTAACCAACTAGAGGAAAACTAAGCAATTTAAGAGACTGGATAATTAATATAGGCTGCGCTTAGAATTTATACCATTAAAAGAAAATTATTGACTGAAGGCTCCATGGACCCATCATTTTAAAACATTATACAATCTTTCAAAATAACATCTAGAAATGGCTTCATTTTAATAATCTGAGAATGAGATTTCACAGAACAGGAATCAAGACCTGTGTGGACTCAGTGTATACAATGAAGAGGGCCTGACTTCCTTGAGGCTCCTTCTGCTGCACCAAGGTACCCCAAATCAAGATAGCATCCTTCTGTAGAAGCCATTTCATCATGCTCATAACATTTTCATTTTAGATCTAGGGGTGGGTGGGCACGAAGTGGTGCCATTCACTTTTACAAGTTTGAAAGCTGAGGTAGTAAGAAACGATGATGTCAGCCTTATAAGGAATACATGCCTACCTATATATACTGGCAGTTTTATAAGGTTCTGGTGAACTCACAACCTCCCAAAGAGCTTCCCCCCACCTTGGTTGGTTTATGTGGTGGTTTTTAACCACTGCTATGGGTTACAATTTTAATAACTGTAAAAATGTCCAATCTCCCAGGAACTGCCTCAGTTTTATTAATCATTTATACTTTAACACTGATTAAATTCTCTTGTAGAGAGAAGTGCAAGGGAAGAACAGTATTAATTGTCCACTTTATAATTCTGCCTAGTATTCACCCTGGAAAAGTTACATATTAAGGACAGAGGTTTCTATGATAATAAGAAAATAGAGTAAGTACCCAACTCTTCACATTTTGGGTAAACACCACAATCCTCAGAGCCTGCTAATCATCCAAATCATATTTTACCTATTTTATTTTTGTAATTTTTTTTTTTAGAGAGAGAGAGGGGAGGAGGGACAGAGCGAGACAGAATTCTAGGCAGGCTCCATGCCCAGGACAGAGCCAGAGGTGGCTGGATCATGGAATCATGACCTGAATGGAAATCAAGAGTCCCACGCTTAACTGACGGAGCCACCCAGGCACACCCAACCAAACTGTATTTTAAAGTGACAATATTTGTTAATTTCCCCCTTTAAGTTCTGGAAAACTAAAATATCCTGATAGTCTTAGATCAACAGTCTAAGTGGATTTGATTTGCTGCTTTGATAAATCAATGACCAGACTGAAACCATAAATTGTATTTAGTCCACTACATTTATGACCTGGGTCAAAGTTAGCTTCTTCCAGGATGTTCTCCTTGGTTAGAGTGTCTTTTTCTGAGCCTGGTCAACAGTTACTATTCGGTTGCATCACCCTGATTATTTTGCTTTCGGGGGGGAAAAAACATTTTGTGAGGTTACTGACTGGTTGCTTCGCGTGTGTTTTGTCTTGCTGACTGGATTGTGAAGGAAGATCTCAGACTTGTATAGGAATTCACATTTTGGAAAGCCCTTTCACACCCACCATCTCTTGATACTCTCAAAAAACCTGTGATGGACTTCCTGCCCTCTTCACGTTAAGCTGCAGAAGGAGGGGCGGAGAAAGGTGAATGGGTCCCATTGACCTAGTTGAGCGGCCTCCGAGCCTCTCCTCTCCTTCCGTCCCCACAACACCTGCAGTTAAGAGTAAGACGCCTTCCATCGCACAGAGCTCAGGTGCAGACAGCGTCATCTCAGCGCCACACGCTTCTCCACACCTTCTAGAACGGCAGGCAGAGCTTCTGCCGCGGCGGGGAGGCGAGAAGAGGCACCCTGCTAGTCAGCAGGTGGCGAGGGAGGGGCGCCACGCCAGGTTTCTAACTTCCGACTCACTTCTCTTTCCACTACCAAACACCCACTCTCCTCTTCGAGAGCCTGGCGAGCCCTCGGCACTGCAGGAAGCAGGGCGACCAGCACCAACTGCGCGGTTCTTACTGCCAATTCAGGGGGCAGGGCAGCTTTATAATAACGACCACAACGTCCCTGTCGCCACCTCTGTCACCCGGGCAGTAAGGGCGCGTCGAGAGCCCCACAGCGAAGGGCGACAGAAGGCCCTGCTCATCAGCCTCGTGAGGGGAAGCAGGAAAAGGAAGAAGATTGAAGCCCAGGGGCTAAGAGCGAGCCCGAAAAATTGGCCACCATCCCACCGTCCCTAGGGCAAACGTTCTGAATTCCGACCGACCGTTACTCGCGGCGTAACGAAAGCTTCGCGAAGCCGCCGGGAGAGTGCTTGAACGGTGAGGGCCGCTGCCGCCAGCGCGTTGCCGGGGCTCCGCGCCCCTCGCCCGATCTGATTGGGCGGCGGGGGAAAGGGGGCGGGAGGCCCCAGGACAAGGCGCGCGCGCAGGCGGGCCAGGGGTTCCCGCGGAGGCACCCAGGGGGCCAAGGGGCGGGAGCAGAACGGGGTGAGCGCCGCGCGTGCGCACGTTCGGAGGCGACCAGCTGGGGACTGCTGGGAGGGCAGGGCAGTTCGAGAAACGGGTGGGCGTGTGCCGGGTGGGCACGGGAGGGGCCTGGGGTGCGCGTGCGCGTCGGAGCCGGAGCCACTGGAGGAGGCGGGAGCTGAGGAGGCGGCGGAGGGGGCGGGTCGCGTCCGGCGCCACGTCCGCAGCAAGAGGCCGCTGCTGCCGCCGTCGCCAACCGAGTCTACTGGCTCCAAAGCTTGAGGAGGCGCTTCCCGAACCCGCAGCTGCCCGGGGCTGTGCCAGTTGCTCAGGCCTCCGCAGTCCTCCTCGGCGCTGCCCGGTCCTTCCGCCCAGCCCCGGCTCCAGGCGCCGACCCTCGACCCCGGAGGTGAGTAAGTAGGGCTGGGAGGGCGGGGGGCGCCGTCCCGGCTTCCTGTCCTCCTCTCTGTCGCCTTCTTCCGTTAGCTCTCCTGCACCTCATCACCCCCGGGCCTGGCTTCCCCAAGCGGAGCCTTTTGGGGGGACTGAGCGGGAAAGGGGGAGGGGCGGGACGATGTTGGGGGCGGACGGAGGTTCGCTGGCGGGGTGGTTATTCTTTATGTGTCCCCGACTCCCCAGCGGTGGTTTGTGATTGCGGACTCTCCTTGGAAGCCTCGGCTTCACTTCTTAGCTCCTTGGGTGTCAGGCTGGGGGAATGGGGGTGGGAGGGCGTCAGCAGCTTGGGAGAGGAGAGGGATGCGGCGGGGGTGGGGTGGGTTGTGCTGGGCTTCCCCACCACACTAACTCCCGACCTGTTGATAAACCGCTCTCTTGCGTTCAGGCACTCAAGCCTCGGTCCCCAGTGCTCTTTCCACGGAAAGATTCTACTCTCACGCCTAACCTAAAGCTGAAGTGTGGAATGGAGAGAGGCGCTGACGGCGCTAGGGGTGACTGGGGACCGCTGGAGCACCCGTCGGTGCCATCATTGCCTCCCGAGTCTAAATAAAAACCGTGCCTGCTCTGCACACGCAGCTTCGAGACTGGTCCCCAAGCTCCCACTTCCAGTCAGATCCCCACCTAAATAGATCGCCTTTTCCATATGGGAAGACATAGAAATTCTGGAACCCTGTGGGAGTGGGGGTGCGCTGGGTGTACAACGTGGAGCAGAGGGAGGAGGTGCTGGGCTTAGCCCTAGTCACGGCTTCTCCAGGGTCATATTCTGCCTCTCCTGCCACGTCACTCCCTCTGCTAAAGAAAAAAAGAAAAAGACTTGCTTATGACTAAAGAGATCAGTGGGGGGAGAAGGGGCCGCTGGGAAAGGTTTAGAAACACCTAAAGAGGAGAGTTCTTATTTTGTTAGGCCCTTGTGAACACTTATGCTAATTCCAAATGAAAATACTTTATTTGCTATCCGTGATTATTTGCTGTATGCGATTGTTTAACCTTTAGAACATGCCCTGGTGTGAGTTCTCTAAAGGGCTCCCAGGAATATTGATACCACATCAACAGGTCTATGTTTGTGTGTATGTGGCTATGCCTGCTTTTTCAAAGAAATAGGGAAGTAATTTTAATAAACCTCTATGCACTCAGTTTTGACTCCCCCCCCCACTTTCATTTCTGTAGTCTGTGCTATGACAGATGTACCAGAAACCAAGTTCAATAAAAATGTGTCCATATATAGAGAATATCATTAGAAAAGTTTGAGGATAGACAGGAAAGTTTGTGTGTGTGTGCATGTATTTAACTTCAGGAAAATCTTTACCTGTCTTTGTTTCAGTCATTGCGTACTTGCTGTTTTTGCTACTTCCTGAAGATATCTCATTGGATTACATATAAACACCTTCAGAGTAGGGCCTTCACATGCTTGTTGTAGTAGTAACCTCAGTGCCTAATACAGTGTCTGACATGGTAGGAACACAAATCATCTGTTGAACTAATGAGGTATAATTTAGTGAAGATTACTGGTGTACTGGTTATCTGGTTTGATAGCTTATTGTAATTCTGCTTAATGTTTCATTTAAAGGCAACACTTAAAAAATTACTATTTTGATACTGTCAGTTGTTAGACTGTCACTAAGGTGGTCACTTAAAAGTTTTACTGACAGATTACTTTTTCTTCCCTGCCAGGTTCAATGCATTTCTTGTAGCTTGTGTTCTGTTGATTTAACGGGCGGGGGCCGTGTTTAAAAGCAGCCTGTTCAGGGTAGTTGGTTAACTAGAGAAGCCTAAACACAGTCAGCTGGTGTTTTAATATACACTGCTTATTGGTGTGTGTGTGTAAGTTCTGTATAAATGTATTTTTGAAAGTCCTTGTAATTATTTGGCAAGGAAGCTAAAATGGGAGTGAGGATGTGGCAAAGTTCCTATATATAGAATGTATAGAAGAATTTAGCTAAATCAATTCTTTTTTTTTATAGGAAATTGGCACTTACTGTTTAATAACAGGTTCTTGAAATGGCTTTGAAGGGAAACTGTTGCGTACTGTATTTTGTAGTTAGGTTTCATATAATGTGTTAGTGCTATTTAACTTTCTTTGGTACACAAAGGGGTGTTTAGCCATAGGCAAATTTGTGTACTATTTTCAAACTTTGTTTTCACCATTAATGAAAACTTAATGTATCAAATGTTGTAGATATCCACAAACAACACTGATTCATCTGTTTTCCTTAAAAAAAAAAAAAAAAAAGTTCCTAAGAGGCATTTGTTTACTTATTTCTATTATTGGAAGAAATTATCCTCTAGGGAATAGTGTTGTTCTTAATCCTTGCTCAATATATTTGCCAGCTGCTATATCTATGATACTATTGTATTCGACAAGAATTATTTCTCCTTGGCCTAAAATGCCTAAAGGAACTACTGGTGAATTGTAGTCTACAGCAAAGAAGTCTTCCACATTTCACAATTTCTTTAAAAAATACACTTATAACCAGTTTTAGTTGGTACTCTAAATTTGTTCACTTTAGGACCAAGTGGTGAACCTGATTTATGTCCATAGAGTAAGTTCAGTTATTTGTCCTGATCTAAAGGCTGTTTTCTGTTTTTATTGCCTTCCTTAGGAAGGTACTTTTTAAATAGAAACTTGTGTGTATTATGAGTTCCTAGAGAGCAGATAATTTTTTGGGTTTTGCATGAGATAAATTGATAAGTGCCAAGAAAGCGTGTCCCCTTTGGGTAAACTGGTTTAGAGAAGTCCTGTGTGCTGAATCATGCTGAAATCTCAGCGCCTGACACGGTGCCTGCCACGTAGTAGGGACCCAAGTATATATTGAACTAATAATTCAGTGAGTTTAGGGCAGATGGTTTGCGTAGCATTCAATAATTTTGTTTAAGGATAACATTTAAATGGTCATTTTGACACTTTTCCTGTTAGTTGTTACTTGTCTCCATGTGTGTACTTTTAAATTTTACAAGCAGATTATTTGTCTTTACCAGTTTTAAGAGATTAGGAGTATGTGTTCAGAATTCCCAATTTAAGAGAAACAAAACCCCTGTAATGATGATAATGAACAGGATGGTAATATAAAAAATAGTTCTCCTTAGTGATAAAGTGGTAGTATCCGTAAAGAGGTAATATCACTAAAAGTTTGGCACATATATGTGTGTAGGGGTTGGGAATGATTTATGTGAGTAAAAAGTACAGGTAGCATTACAGAGAGTTAAGGATTTAGCAGAAATACTTTTTACAAGGTATTCAATGCCTTATGACCAAATTAGGAATTTAGAAAACAACAACATTCCAAATATTTGCAGCTTTTACACAATTTTTATTATCCTAAGAGTTCTAAGAGGAACTTTAATACTGTGTGCTTGCTGTTAACACCAATGATGTACAAGAAAGTCAGATGTTAAAAAAAAATATGTGTACAAAACAAAAAATCAATGCCTGTGGCCTCTTAGGACTTCAAAGCCCTCTACTACCAAGTTCCTCTGTTCTTGGTAGCCAGGCAGACCTCCAGATTTTTCTTTTTTCTTTTCTTTTCTTTAATAATTTTTTATTATGTTGTGTTAGTCCCCATACAGTACATCCCAAGTTTTTGATGTAATGTTCCATGATTCATTACTTGCATGTAACACCCAGTGCACCGTGCAATCTGTGCCCTCCTTAATACCCACATTTTCTATTTTACTGTTTATTGATAATCCTGTTGGTAACTGTCACTAACAATATTAAATGTATCTGTGGGTATTTCTGTATAACAGTATCTAGATTCCTACATTTCACACTCTTCTACCAAAACTACACATAACTGAAGAGTAGAATAAATTCATGGTGGATGGGGGTGGGAGTGTTGTGGGCTGGGAAGAGAGAGCTGGTAAATCTGAGAGTATATCCTGAAGAAGTTCCAAACAAGAATGAAATTTCTTGAGAGTCTGGTTATCCTAAAAATTCCCAAGTACTTTTCAGTTATCTTTTTAATTAGCGTATAAACTTAAAAGGTATTTTAAATTACTGTGTAGTAAAATGCACGCATCGTATCTCTCCTGTGATTCTTGAAGCCGCTGGCATACTACTGCTTACTCTTAAATAAGAATATTTGAAAAGCACAATTTTAGCTTAAAGTATCCTTTTTTTTATAACCAAAAATTTGGACCGTATATTGGTATGTATCTTTTCTTGTGACACTTAATATTAATGTAGATACAGATGGTAATTTTTTCTCACTTCACAAATAATGTGTCAGCTTACAACAAAAACATATACTAACAAAATGGTAAGAATATAAGTAAAGTACTCAAATTGCAAACTAACCAGGGAGAACAGCAGTAAGAGTGGGGGTCTTGAGGTGTGGAGTTGGGGGAAAATGGGACACGTAGGGAGGCCACAGGAACGTGCCCAGTTAAGTTGGGATTTTACCTGCAAGCTTCCTGGAAGCCAAAGGGAATGAATTAATTAATGTAATCATTTATTTATTTATTTTTCGGGCACTGCTCTGCATAAGACTTTATTTTTTTTATTATGTTCAGGTAGCTGCTCTGTAAGTACATCCTTAGTTTTCCACGTAGTGTTCAGGGATTCGTTACTTGAGAGTAACACCCAGTGCTCATCACAGCACGTGCCCTCCTTAGTACCCATCATGCTGTTACCCCATTCCCGTACCCCCTCCCCTCTGAAACCCTCAGTTTGTTTCCCAGGGTCCATAGCCTCTCATGGTTCGTCTCCCTCTCTGATTTCTCCCCCTTCAGATTTCCCTCCCTCCCCTATGGTCCTCCATGCTATTGTTTATGTTCCACATAATGAGTGAAACCCTATGATAATTGTCTTTCTCTGCTTGACTTACTTCACTTAGCATAATCCCCTCCAGTTCCATCCATGTCGATGCAAATGGTGGGTACTCATCGTTTCTGATGGCTGAATAATATTCCATTGTATATATGAACCACATCTTTATCCATTCATCTGTTGAAGGGCATCTCGGCTCCTTCCACAGTTTGGCTATTGTGGACACTGCTGCTATGAAGATTGCGGTGCATGTGCCCCTTCTTTTCACTACATCTGTATCTTTGGGGTAAATACCTAGTAGTGCAATTGCTGGGTCGTAGGGTAGCTCTGTTTTTACCATTCTGAGGTATCTGTTAAATAGGAACATATATAGATCTCAAAGAGAAGAACATCCTAAATCTGTTGCAGAAACAAAAATTTTTCTGAATACCACTAAAGAAATTTCTTATGTGGAGCTCTGTATCAGAGGTATCGAGTAATGTAGTAGGTAATTTCTTTACAGTGCAGTACAATGTAGTAAACAGCCTGCATAAGGCTCTTTGTCAGGGTTTTCTTACTAAGGACATAACCGGGAATTAAACTCAGTGATGTCATTTTCTTCAAATCAGCATTTTGTGATTTAAGTATATTGTTTTTTAGATCACCTTGATTTGAGGGTAAAAACCTAAAAAAAAACTAGGATAAAAACTAGGTAGATGAACTGCATAACCTTTGAAAATACCCTTTATGAATATCACTGATTTCTAAGACTTAAAAATATAAAATTTTCTTTAGGTACAAAAGCAGTACATGTTTATGGTAGAAAATTAAAATATAGATGTTAGATATAGATTTATATATGTATATCTATATATAAAGGGGGGATGGTATTTCTTTCTCTGTAGCACACTCACTCTGTCTCCTCTCTCTACATATTTCTACTCCCTAGTGGCAGTCTTTGTCAACATATTGGTATACTTTCTTTCAGTCTTTTATGTACATGTAAAAGAATTGGATTATTTGATATATGCCTTTTATATTCTCTGAATGTAACATTAGCATCTCCCCCATAGTATTTGATCTTCATAAATTATTTTAATGTCTGCATTATGTGTCTCCAGGAAGCTTATAAATTCATCTCTTGCCTTCCATGAGGCTATACTCATTTGTACACTTTCAGATGTATTTTGTACTTTGTTTTTGCTGGCTTCTCTTTTACTCACCCCTTAAATATGAGCAGTCCAATTAAGGCTATTAGTCTCCTTCTCTCTTCATACTTCTCTCTTCATAGCTATCACTTCAAACCACTCTCGGGGCCTCAGCTCTAACTCAGACTTCATGCTGAGTTTCAGACCCCTTAAATCCAGTTGCCTGCTGAACATGTCCTGCAGATGCCCTGAAAGCATTAAAGATCCAGCTGTTCAAAAACAAGTCCTTTAATCCTACGTATAGTTAACAGTAATGTATTGTACACTTCTGTTTTAGAGGGTAGGTCTCATGTTAAGTATTCTTACCACAATAAAATAAAAATTTTAGAAAGTCCATCTTTTCTCAGAAGTGGTTTCTTGTCTCCTGTCCCTTGTCTTCATCATCTTGGTCTACTTAGTTGCTCAAAAAACTAGAAATTTTCCTTCCTATATTTTCTTTTTATCTCATATTAATACCCAAGCTCTGTTCTACTTAATACAAAAAATTCAGGTATTTGTCTACCATGCATCTGGCATTGAAAAAGGCTCTGGGGATGGAGCAGTGAACAAAACCAAGCCTTGTTCTCCTGGAGCTTACATTCTAATTGTGAAGACACAAAGTAAACATACGTATTTATATTTACATATAAATACTTACAAATATTTATATATAACATATAAGTATATATAATATATAAATATGCAATATGTACATTATATATATATATATATATATATATATCAAGAGTGACTTGTAGGTTTTTGCCCAAACATTTATTTATACAGGAAAAACTGGCAGAGTTTAAACTGTTGTTCCATCTCACCGAACTCACAAAGTAGCCACTTACTGTTTTTAATCTCTCTGTCCTTCATCTGTTTTTTTTTTTTTTAATTTTAGAAAGAGAGAACAACCGTGGGGGGAGGGGAGGGGACAGTGGGAGAGGGAGAGAATCTCAAGCAGATGCACTGAGCTCAGAGCCCAATTCAGGGCTCAATCCCACGACCCCCGAGACCATGACCTGAGCTGAAATCAAGAGTCAGCCATCTAACTGACTGAGCCACCCACGCGCCCCGCCTTCTTCATCTGTTCTTGCTTCAGTTAGCTTCTTAAAGCACAGATCTGATGATGTTACTGTCATGGCTCCTCTTTGCCTACCCGTAGAAGGATAAAGTCAATTCATATCATATAGATGAACTTGTATATATCCTTTATAAAGCATCTCTAAGCTTTTAAAATAGTGGTCTTTTTCTTTTTTAAATTACAAGTTATATATGAGAAAAGTTTTTAAAGGGATTCTGAATTAGGAAAAAGGTAATTCTTTTAGTTGGGATTTTTGGGATTTATACAGAAAGGCAGTTTTGAAATCTATGCAGTTGCTACCACACTGTTTTTTAAGTAAGCTTTATGCCCAGTGTGGGGCTTGAACTTATGACCCTGAAATCAAGAGTCACATGCTCTACAGACTGAGCCGTCCAGGTGCCCCCCCCATCACACCTGTTTTTTAAAGTCCAGTTAACATATGTAAGATGTATGTGTGTATATAATTTCTCTACATTTCTGTCCATGGGATGGTAGCATCTATTGATTGGTTGATCAGCCAGGTGATTTGGATTTGTATGTGTATGGTATACAGATCTTGGGAACACAGTGGTGAACAAGCTAAACAGTCTCTCCTCTTGGAATTAACAGTTCAGTGGGGAGGAAGGTGGCTCCACAGTAGTTTCTCATCAGGAAAAGGGATACACATATTCTGTCAGGAATTTCTGCATGTTTTGTTTTAAATTTGTTAAATAGTATTCTAAAAGTTGTAGTATTGGAGTACTAGTATTCCAGTCTTGACTTGTTTTAATCTTTTCTTAGTCAAGTGAATATAAAAGCAAATATTTTAAGGTAGTAAAGGAAATTGGGAAAAGAAAGTTTAAGTTTCTTTTTCATCCCAGTGTAGCTTATTTTATTTCTCAGGTTCCTTTACTATTTGTACTAAGGAGGTAATCACATACGTATGTTTTCATACATTTTGAGTTCTTTTGCTCCCTGTGTTTGTAAGAGCTCTAAAAACAACAATAAAAAAGTAATCAAAGTCCATCTCTTAATGATTCAGATTGGTGGTGTCATCTTTCTAGAAGGATATCATGATTCTTAGAAAGCTTTCAGATAGAACATATTTTTTAGATGTAGTATAGGTTTTCCTTAAGTCTGTTGTGAAATAAATTACAGTTAAGTTATCCAATACTCTGTAGGAGGAAGCACTTAAAATTTTTGTCTGCCAGCCCTTTCACTGACTTTCCAGCTTTCTTTCAATTAGTAAGCGGTAGTAACAAGATAGGAAAGCTCATACTATGCCTCTTACTCTTTGGTTGGTGTTTGAGATAAGATTTATATTGTCCAGTAGTGTAATTAAAAGTATTCTTAAACACCACAAAGTGGGAGAGAAATAAGATGTAGTTTTGCCACAAATGTTTTAAAATGTTGTTTACCTGAATAAAGTTAAGTCGTAATTGAGCATGTGCTAAGAGGTCATCTCACAGGTTGAGGTTACAATAAAATGTGTATGTGTTTTTTAGATCATGAATCAGGCAGATAAAAATCAAGAACTCCCATCATACCTTAGTGATGAACCACCAGAAGGTAAGTATGCATCTGACACACTAAGAATGGAAACAAACATCCTACTGGATTAAACTTCTGATTGTTTGAGTTAAATTTAAAGTAACAATCTGTTTACCTTGTGGGTGAATATGTTCCAAAAATAATTGAAGATAAACATTTTTAGCTTCTAACAAGAAAGCATAGATAGTGGTGAATGGGGACACTGTGCAACTGTTTTTATTACATAAGATCTATTCTTTTGCTACTCTTTTAGTGAGACCATTTCACAAGTTAGAATATCCTTTCATCTGTAAAGAATGGGTGTGGGGTGCAGAGGAAGGATGGACTGTGTTTAATTTTCATGTCATGAATACAAAAACTCAATTCAAGAGGCACTTGAGATTTATTATTAGACTGTTATTTATCATTGGTAGTTTTTCTTCCTATATTAATGGTCTTAGGGTCTGCTTAATTTAAATTCTCTTTTAGCTTGAAAGTTGTGACATCATGAGTCATTTTCTTACCTAAACTTCAAAAATCCTTGGAAACACTAACTGCATACGTGAATGTCTTGACTATATACGGAAAATGACTATTGGCATATTCTGTTTATGGTTTTGGTGTAGAACATTATTAAACTTAAACCAAATAGTAATTTCCTTTGACAACTGCATGTTTGTACAGGACAGTCATAATAGCTAAGACAGAGAATCAAAGTGAAGAAGAAGGGATGAAGTGGCCAGCAGACCAGACTGGAGTAGCAGACAGACTAGTATCTCTGGGAAGAGGGTAGAGCTGGAAGTTGTGACTCTGGGTATTTTATTTTCTTCCCAGTTACCCACTGTCCAGACTTTTCTTCCTGTATATCCTATGTTGGTAGACAAAAATGAAATTGCTACGAAAACACAATGAAAAGTTTGTACTTAAGCCTAAAAGAAGATGGTGGTAACTAGGTGATTAGTTTTAGTTTGGTGGAAGAACAGCCTGGATAATTATTAGTTCAGCTATTTTCTTGACTTATTTTTTAGGTCTAGAACCCTAGAGTTTTGAAAAAAAAAAAGTTAGGGCTTAATGAGAAAGTTAATAAGGACTTTGTAGGGATAAAGCCGGGAAAGAGATAAAGACAGCTCAGGAGCATGCTTGTCCAGGAAGAGAAAGTGCCTTGGTAATGTCTTTATATGGCAACCTGCTAAACCGAAGTAGTCTGCAGAGCAGATAACTTATATGGTGGTAATTATGAGCACACTGTAATTAAAGAGATCAACAGCATTAATGTTTATCTGCTTTGACTAAGAAAAATTGTCTTGATTAAATGCGTGTGCACCGAATTTGGCATAGCAGGGTAATATTAATGAGGGTATTCAGCATGAGTCAGTATCTGTTTTATCCTCAAATTGGGATTTTTTCCTGTTCTAGGGTTAGTGACCTTGATTACAAAAGAATTACCAATTATGTAATCCTTTTTGTAATTTTATAATTAACGTATTCAGCTGCTATTCTGTATCCTTTTATTTCAGCTCTTTAATTTTATTTTAAAAAATCATTTTATTGGGGCCCCTGGGTGGCTCAGTCGTTAAGCGTCTGCCTTCGGCTCAGGGTGTGATCCCAGGGTCCTGGGATCGAGCCCCACATCGGGCTTCTCCACTGGGAGCCTGCAGCTTCTTCTCCCACTCCCCCTGTTTGTGTTCCATCTCTCGCTGGCTGTCTTTCTCTCTTATCAAATAAATAAATAAAGTCTTTAAAACAAATAATTTTATTTATTTCAGAGAGAGAGTGTGCATGTGCGTGTGTAAGAATGCAGGGGTGGGGGCTGCAAAGGAAGAAGCAGACTCCCTGCTGAGCAGAGAGCGTGATGTGGGGCTCAATCCCAGGACCCTGGAATCATGACCCGAGTCAAAGGGAGCCACTTAATCAGCTGAGCCACCCAGGCACCCCTATTTAAAAATTTATATTAACTATGCTTATTTCTCAAATAGCTTCAATTAAGAATTTGGTTTTCATAAATTTAGCCATTGCTATGTCTTTATGAGCTATTTTGAGGAGTCAGTGATATTTTCATACTTGTGACATGATGTAAAACCTCTAAACAATGAAAAGAAAATCTTTATCAAGGTAAATTTGTGCTGTATTAGAAAAGCTCGATTTTCAGAACTTTTTCTCTATCAAGTATGAGTTTCCCAATGTTGTCTTCTCTGATATATTCTGCTAGGAATTAGTAGCTTTGGTGGTCCTAGTGGGGCCTTCGTACCCAAGAATTTACTTTTCTTTGTGTGAGTTGTACCTTTTCAGTGAACTATTTAGTGACCAAGTATTTTCCCACAAAATTTAGAAAAATATAAACACCATTTATGTGTTGTTGCTGCCTAAATCATTAAATTTTTTTAAAGATTTTATTTATTTGACAGAGAGACAGCCAGCGAGAGAGGGAACACAAGCAGGGGGGTTGGAAGAGGAAGAAGCAGGCTCCCAGTGGAGGAGCCTGATGTGGGGCTCAATCCCAGAACGCTGGGATCACGCCCTGAGCCAAAGGCAGACGCTTAATGACTGCGCCACCCAGGTGCCCCCTAAATCATTAGATTACAAAGGAGAAAAAACCTGTGTTTGTTTGAGGCTGATACAAGCAAATTTTTATGAAATCTTCCTGTTATTTTATGCCTGAGTTTGAGGTTACATGCCAATTTGAATGACTCTATTCAAAATGAAACAAACCAGAGAACAAATTCATGACTTAAATAAATCTGAATTTTTCATATTGATATTACCTTTTCTGGAGTAAAAGAGTTTTCACAGACTAGCAGTTTAAATCACATACTCTCTCCTGTAAGAATTACTGATGCAGTGAAAGTACTAAGCATAGCTGTAGTTTCTCAACACTACAAAAAATGATTTTAGGTAAGTAACATGATTTTAAGAGATAAATAATTATCCTATTTTCACATAGCATTAGCTCTTTAAATACATTAGTAACATACAAATAGAGCAGACACCTATGTATATTTAAATTAGTGGTTTTCAAACTTTTTGGCTTTTCTACTTTTAAAAATTGAGGACCCCAAATAGCTTGCGTCTTTGTTGATATATGCCATATAAGTAATAAAAACTGATAAATATTTTATTCATTAAAAACCCCAGAAGACCTATTACATATTAACGTGATTAACATAGTTTTTGAAAAGCAGGTATTTTCCAAAGGGGAAAAAAAATGTGAACAGGGTGGGTGACGTTGTTTTTAAATTTTTGCAAATCTCTTTAATGTTAGGGTTAATAGAAGACAGCTAGTTTCTCACAGCTGCTTCTGTGTTTAGGGACTTGTCTTATTGCACATTATTTAGATTCTGGAAAATTCTGTAGACTTGTGAATGAATGTGAAAGAAAAGTGAAAGGATAAATGACATGTTGGTGTTATCATGAAAATAATTTTTATCCTGCAGAGCCCCTGAAATGGTCTTGTGGTTACCCAGGAGTCCCAGGCCACACCTTGAGAATCACTGCTTTAAATGAAGAAGGTTGTTTCAGTGATGATTGAATTCTGTCAAGGAAATGAAGGCCAAATATATTTATCTTCTTATTTTTTTCATGCTCCTTTTAGGATATAAAGTTTTTATTAACAGCAACAAAACTGTAAATCAAGGAAACATTTAAATTTAGATTGTATTTTATGAAAGTTGTCTAGTCCCAAAAGCATTTTTCTCATAAATACTAAGACTTAGCATTGGACCAAGATATTTTAAAACATGTACAACTATAGCTTTGAGGGAAGAGGTTTTTAGTATTTTGATCAGATTTGTGTTTATGTGGTTCACCTCATCCAAACAACCCCGATTGTTAGGAAGTCTTAGGATACTTAATGACTTGTACTGCTCTTTAAAGACTTATATTTGACTGTCTTCATATTTTCTGTCATTAGGTTCAATGAAAGATCACCCACAGCAGCAACCAGGCATGTTGTCCCGCGTGACTGGTGGTATCTTCAGTGTTACAAAGGGAGCTGTTGGTGCCACCATTGGTGGTGTGGCTTGGATTGGTGGGAAGAGTCTGGAGGTGACCAAAACAGCTGTTACAACTGTGCCTTCCATGGGAATAGGGTTGGTGAAAGGGGGCGTGTCTGCTGTGGCTGGAGGTGTTACAGCTGTTGGGTCTGCTGTTGTAAACAAAGTGCCCTTAACAGGAAAGAAGAAAGACAAATCTGACTAAAATATGGAGATACACTCGCTCTCCACAGCATTATGATGCCAGTGGCATTGAATTGCTAAATTACGGACTACAACCAAGTCACCTGTTTGGATGTTTATCTTCTAAACTGCTGTGTTGAAAGTATTGATGACTGGCTTTTGTCTAAAAAGAAGAGACCAATACTAGCACAGTGTATGAAGGTTTCTCATACTTAAATTCCAGCTTTTTATCTGGTAAAATGTTACACTTACTCAGTTGTAACTGAAGATATGGTATATTTGATATTTACTATAAGTCTTTCAGTTTAACTAAAAAATGTGAAAGTTGAATTTAGTTGATTATCTTTACAGTTCCATATGTATAATGTGCCAGGTAACTCATTTGCCCCTTAAGAAGGGAACCTTGGACTACATAAACTGTACCTTTGATGTGCCTGATAGTTTCAGATGTCTTAGTTTTTTTTTATAACCATAGTTGATTAGGCCAAGAGGCATTCTTTTCTTATTTAAGCTGGTAAGAGTAGCAGGAATTAGAGAAATTTAAAAGAGATAAATGGTTTTATGATACTGAGTGTTAACCATCTTTTGTTAGATATGCATTACATTAATTTAATCATTGATGCCTTCTGAAACATCTTTTCTAATACCCTAAACATGTGCAGTTCTTAGAACTCTATATGGATTCTTTTAAAAATTGTGAAATTAGTTTTCCCTCTTAAGAATCTCAGGAGTAGTGGGGTAAAGGCATTTCTTGCTCTAGGCAGGTAAGGTAGTGCTTGCTAGCGTTTTGTTAACTGTCAGTGTAGTTACCAGCCAAACATTATGCTTCAGCCTGGTTTCATGCTCCATCTTGAATACACCTCACAGTGCCTAAGGAACATTTCTTTGCGGTCATAAGCTATTTTGGAAGTTTCATATTAAGGAGGAACAAATAATTTTAAATACTTAAGAATCACCTAAAGCATCCAAGATATAAAAAATCTTCACACCAATTTTATCTTTAGGATGGCTTACAACGTTAACAGTAACTCTTTTTAAAAAACACAATAAAAGCAGCCACAGATATTTGGGAGCTGACTTTTAAATTGAATGAAATGGGCTCCATAGATTAGTTTTGAATGTAAAATATATATATAAGTGCAGTCAGTGGTTTATAGGCTTTTAATATGTTATCTTAGTCCTTTGAAGAAATCATGGACTTTGTACATACCATTTCCAAGTCAACCTCAAGCAGGGAATTGAAGTTTTTGATTGTGGATGGTAAGTGTGTCATGTCTTAACGGGTCTCATCATATCTCATTCATTTTCAAAGAATATGACCTAGCTGGAATTCATCTTTTTATTTCATATTCAGTTTCATAAAAATTTTAAAAGTGGTACATATATTTGGCATTCCTCTTAACTAAGGGTTATAATCCAAGCTTGAAAAATCTTAGTTTTCTTTATACTTAAGTCTGGAAATTTGCCTCCCATTTTGCAGAATGGGGGGTGTGTGTGTGTGTGTGTGTGTGTGTGTGTGTATGTGAGGGAGGGAAGGAAAGGAGGTGATGCTCTGGAGTAAATAAGTCAGAATACATCCTTGAGAACTTAAAACAGATCACTCCAACACCCAAGGCTTAAATGTTTGTTTCTAAACCACTAAGAGTGTTACATTAATGTGGAACAACAAATGGATAAGAACATAACTTTTAAAAGCTTTCATAAACACCAGTAGGGATTCTAAGCAAACCTACAAAGGTTCTTGAACTGCTATATACAAAACTGAAAAGTTGTTGAGTTCATCAGAAATTAGACAGTTGTTTATTTCATGCACTATGATTTAAGGTATATTTGGTCAAATGTCATAATCAGCAAAAGGGATTTTTAAAAGAAACTCCAAAGTTAATAGATGAACACTAAACAGTGATCTAAATAATGGTATTGGAGAACTTGTTTCCTGCTATTTGAAAGAAATTATTGCTTCATTGCTAGTTTATATTTCTAATTTATCTTCTATAGTCATAGGCTCTGCTGTGCTTTGTACCTGAATTTCTAAACACAGACTTTAGTTTACTGTGTGCTTGCATATTTATTTTCAACCTTGTCTTTAAAATTCCTTGAGGAAAGATGGTTGTAATTTCTGCCACAGAAAAGCCACCTGGTACATTTTATCTCAAGTTTGTTTTAAATTCTGAACTATAACTTTATTCAGGAGAGGCTTTTGCAAGGATGGCAGAGAAGTGTACAAACGGTTAGTTACAGGGGTTCTTCCAATGAACTTGCCATTTGATGATACGTACAGCTGTACACTTGAGTCTTTTCCAGTTTATTTGCGTAGACTAGCAGTTTGACCGTGAAACAGTACTGGTTCACTTCAGGAAACTAAGGTTGCTACTTGCACTTGGAGGCATCTGTTATTCAGTGTATCTTTTGAGTGGGTATTTGGCACAATAAGGATGAACTTGTGTGACCCACTTGAATGACTGATCTAATAATGTTGACATTATGAATCCTGTACTTAGTGAAATGTCAGATGAAGAAGACTGGTGATTGAATAAAGTTTTTTTTGTATTAAAGGAATGGGAAAAGAATACATAAATCTGTTAATAAAGCACTATGATCTGCAAAAGATGAAATGTTTCGTAAAGATCTAAGGAAATAAAGGAAATTTAAAGGAAAAACAGGGCAGTCTTAAAATTTTTAGTTACATAGTTCAGAAAGTACTGTAGTCAGTTTTTAATTTTTGGTACTAATGCACAAACATGACAAAACATCTTTGAATATGTATTTTGATACCAAGACAATGAAATGCAAATATATTTTAGTCAACTCTGATGAAGATTAAAAATGCAGATTTTTAGGTTTTACCCCAACTTTCTGAATCTCTGGAGGGTGGGGCCCAGGACTGCAGTTTAACAGCCCCCAAAGGTGATTCTCATCTATAATTTGGGATCTGATGGAGTAGGGAGCACTTTACTCTGTTCTAAGTAACTGTGGAACCAACTCGCACCCCTCACTGGACAGAAGTGACTCAAAGATACGGGAACCAGTTGGAGGAAGGTAGAAGATTGATATATACTGGGTATCTACTTACCTGCCAGGTGCTGTCCATACATTATCTGATTTAATCAGTACCGGGGAAGTATCTCTTTTTGCAAATACAAAAAGGCTTTCAGTGTTAGCAATTTCCTATTATCACTTTTGAATTCGAGTAAGTCACAACTTCTCCAGTTAATATCCAGAAACAGAAATGGGGCTACTCAGAACTAGTACTTCATTCTGCTGTTGGCAGTCAGTGCTAACTATACCCTTGATTTACCGGGCTAACTTGAGTTCCCTGGAAGTCTTACAGGTAATCATACTTATTTTGACAGCTAATTACATTTTGTCACAGAAATGAATTTAGTGTAATTATAAGCTGATTATAAAGGAAATAATTTTGTTATTAGAGCCTTTTTTTCACGGAGGAAATAAAATTTGTAGTGTTTTATGTAAGGATGTCTCTCCTTGCTACACTGTTGATTTTGAAGATTTCAAATTTTATTCTAGGAAGACCTGAATAAGAATGCAATTATGGAAAAAAGCAGAAAGGTTCAAGGGCTAAAAACTGATGGAATAGGATTTGGTCTAAGGGAAGATAAAGTCTGTAGACTGTATGTTTGGCCACCCTCTTGTATGTTCATTTTCTTACTCCTCAAAACAACCATTTTTTTTTTTTTTAAAGATGTTATTTATTAGAGAGAGAGAGACAGCCAGTGAGAGAGGGAACACAAGCAGGGGGAGTGGGAGAGGAGGAAGCAGGCTCGCAGCAGAGCAGGGAGCCTGATGCGGGGCTCGATCCCAGGACCCTGGGATCATGCCTGAGCTGAAGGCAGACGCTTAACGACTGAACCACCCAGGCGCCCCTCAAAACCACCATTTCATACCTTTTCTTTCCAGCCCTCCTGCAGAATTCCCCTCTCATTCTCCTGCCCTTTGTAAAAAAGGCAACCTGACAGCAACTCTCCTCTCACACCATGAACTCCCAACACCCTGACTGTGGAACAGGACTACCATCTCTGCTCTGATCCAAAGTCAGTCCACTTTAACTTCCTGCAGGCTATTCATCCTGCAGTTTTTCCATCTCTCATCCCTCTCTCTCTCCTGGGTCATATCCATCATCATATAAACATATTCTGGTATTTGCTTTCTTTAAAGAAAAATATGCCTAATCTTACAACCTTCATTTTCCTGCTTCCCTTTGCAGCATTTTTGAAAAACTTTATACAGTTCCTGCCTCTTAACTCGTCTCCTGTTCTCGAGACCCACTCCAGTTGCCTTCTTACCCTTTCTCATTGCACCAGAATCACTCTTGATAGGGCCAACCAGTGATTTCCTTTTTGCCAAATCCATTGGTCACTTATCTGTATCCTAGTTGACCACTCCATGGCATTCAATATTATTGGCCATGCCCTCTTTTCTTGGCAGATCTCTTCTTTTGGTCAACTCCTTCCAGGCGTGGCCAGTCACTACTACTAATCTATGATCTATTTCTGGGCAATCTCATTTACAGTCGTAATTTTAAAATACCAGGGATACAGAGATGATCCCTGAATATCTATCTATCTCAAGCCCCGACTTCTCACAGTTCCAGACTTCACCATTTACCTGTTTGACATCTCTGCTCAGATATCTAGTAGGCATCTCAAAATAAATAAAAATAAAATAAAATAGAAGGTAACCATAGAAATGTATAATCTGTTCCAAACTAGGACACTTCTGAGAGTGGAAGATAAGCACACCACTGATAACTATGTCAAGACAACAAGCAAACTAAACTCTTTCCAAAGGGTTCCCATCACACTTAGAACAAGATCCTGTTTCTTAGATGGACACTTACCCTGTGCCACTCTCGACACTCAGTCCTGCTCCAACTGTTGCTGCATTCTTTTTCTTGAACAAACATTCCTGTTTAATTTTGGGTAAGTGACACCTCTCTGTGCCTGCATCTCATTTGTAAATGGTGGTACTCAGCTGTAAGGGTTCTAAAGCACACATGCCTGGCACTTAGTCGGTGCTACATGGGAGTTTCGTTCACCACCCTAAGGAACTAAACAGATCTGGATAGTGAGGGTTACTTGCATTTGCTAAATGAATAAAGACATGGCCTGCATTTTTAATAGGTTTTGCATTACTTAAAAGGCCATGCACACATAGGACATGGATGTTTGAATGTCAGAGTCAACTGTTTGGTTGTGCATTTGTTACAAAATTCAAACTCCACAGCTGAAAGTGAGCCAGACTTTATCTGGATAATGTTTATCTTGGAACAAGATTTAGAAATAGAACCTTGGAATGCTACTAAAATCGGTACCAGCCGTCACACACTTTCCCTTTCAGAGCCAGACCTGGATTTTCAGAGTTTTCTAAAAAGCTGCTTACTTCAAATGTATATAAATTAGATCACTTCACATGTAAGGTATTTTACATAAAAATCCCTAAGTTTGTTGTTGGTACTCCTTTGGCATGTCAGGTAAGGGTACGGCTTTTCTTTTTAAAAGACTCATTTATTTGAGAGGGTGCAAGAGGAGGACAGGGCAGAGGGAGAGAATATCCAAGCAGACTTCCTGTTGAGTGAGGAGCCATGAGATCAGGACCTGAGTCTAATCCAAGAGCTGATATTCTACTGAGCCACCCAGGTGCCCCGGGGTATGGCTTTTCTTAATGCCAACTCCTAAGCAATCCTTTTTCTGTTTACAGGTTTGAACAGAAGTCAGATCATATTAAATCTGGGTTCTATCACTTGGCAGGCCTCTCTAAGCTTGTTTCCTCATCTATAAAATGGGGAAAGTAATGAATGCACATAAAAGAGTTCTATGAGAGGAGATGGTCAGTTCTAAACAAACTAACCACACGAGTAAGCTCTATTCTTTTTGAATGAGAAATAGTTGGTTCTCAAAGGGACTCATTTATCCCAACCAAGAGATGAAATCAGCTTTCTCTTAAAAAAAAATGTATTAGAAGTTTGCTAATTTCACTTAACACTAAGCTACTGGATTCAGACCACGGTAGAATGATGTTTCAGAGCTGGTGGTGAGGAAGAACACTGGGTCTATGTCCCACATGAAATGTGCTATATAAATAAAAACATATCCATACTTTGAATTAAGGGAGTGCACTTGTCGATTTCTTAGAAATGATTCACTTATAAAGTTATCACCTTGATGTGCCATTTACTAGTACAGGAGTTTTTTGAAATAGCAACTGAAGGTAAAAATTACCACCTTTATTTAAAATAAATGCAGTTTATATTGAGATGATCTACTTAGAGGTAACTTAGACACAATTCAGAAGCTAAGCAGTTTTCTTAAAATCACTAGTGCTTATAAACTGCCTGAATCACTTAACTCTTCACTACTCAGCTGCACTCTGCAATGCTGGAAAGCAGCAGCAGTCCCCAAGTTACTCTTCAACGTTTAATGGTGCCACAGGGTTAAATAATGGCCTTCCTTTTTTGGCCTGAATTTTGCCAAAGTTAGCCTCAAACTCTTTTTTTGTTCCATTTAGATTTACTAGATGTCCATCCTTTATTCTATAACCTAGGGAATTCAGTTTCCTTATCCTGTACTGTACTATCTGTGGAGTTAATTCAAGCACCATTGGTGTCTCTCTTATCTGAGCTATGGAAATTCCTTCTTTCAGTAATCCCTGAATCCTCTCTTCCAAAACTGGAACAGAATAATATAAAATGGCAGGACATTTCAAAACTAAATGCTTCAGGTCATGATCTGTGCATTTAAAAGCATTTTTAGAGAAGGAGATGCTGTTCTGTATACTTGCTGGGCAAAGTTGAAAAAGAAATCCTTTGAGTTTGGATAGAAGCTGGAGAATTTCAGAGTTTGTGAAACCTTGTTCCTGGAGAAATTCTAGTGTTTCCTTTATAGCTGCAGAAGAATTTAGCAAAATAAATGGATTTTGGCTTAATAATTTCAGTAACCAAACTTTCAGGTTGGCCTTGGAGCCACCTAAATTTAGATAACTCTCTTGGAGAATACTTATCATTTGCTTATTTTTCTCAACAGGATTAAGAAAAATACTAGATGCAGTTGTCATAAACCTGCTAATGACCACATCTTTGAGTCCCAACTCTTGAAAGAACTGAATGTTCAGCTTCTGGGTTTCCTGGTCTTTAACAGTAAAGAAAGATTCTGGAAACTGTTCTATTAACTTGACTAACTCTTGCTCGTTTTTGCCGACCAACTGCCAGAGTTCTTTCTGGGTGTTAAAAGTGGTTGGACTGCAGACAATTGCTTCCGGGCAGCGTTCCAAAATACTGGCTATAGCCACTTCATCAGCACCTAGTTGTTGTAAAACATTTGCAATTTCTTCAACATAGGTTTTATCCTCAAAAAGTACCCATCCTTTTAATCTGCGAATTTTCCTGATGTCCACTGAAAATTTAGAGAGCTTTTCCACCGTTCTTTTATTTTCTTTGTTTGACTGATGATCAGTTGTATAGGTGAAGCGTGCTAAAGAGGGTCTGTATTTTGAAGCCAATAGCATCTTTCTGAAAGAACACAGCCTGCAGGGCTGAGATCTTATCAGCAACTTCCACAGCAGGCCTGCAGTCCATTGGCTAATTCCCACCATCCTGGGACTCAGAATGTACTCATCATACCTGTAACAAAGAAAACACAGGTTTTCACATAAGGGGCGTTGACTTTTGGAATGCAAACACAAATGGGCTCTAAGCAGTAAGCAGAGAAATAACATGGATTTAAATTAGACAGGAAAACTGAATTTTGCCAAAGTTAGCCTCAAACTTTTTGTGGAATATTACATATATACTCTTAAATAATTGATAAAGTAACTAATATACCTCCTCTTCTCACACATCTTATACATTATAAACACACTGTCTATGTGAGCTTTGCCACAACCTTGTGATGTAATTTCCATTTTACAGATGAGTAGCAAGACCGTAAAGAGTTCAAAGATTCAAAGACCTCAAATGTTATTCTGACACAAATTCCCTTTCCTGCTACTCTGGTATGTTTTTCTTCTTTAGGAGACATATTTTACTTACACACACACACACACACACACACAGGGTTTTTAAATTTTTTTTTAACACTTTACATTTTCAAGTTTATGTTTAGCTGAAGCAAACACTTATTAGGGAGGGAGTCATCTCTATATTTTAGAGTAAATATTTCTGCTGAATAATTATATCCAAAGTCAATTTAATTAAAATGAGTTAGTAAGTATAAACTTGTTTTATGAGAATTATATGAAAATCCCTTTTATAAATCCAAAATTAAAGTTAAGTATTAGCCAGATAAAGTGAGGAATGCCATGTGACTGCCATAGTGGAGCAATAGGCAATCTTAAGTGGAATGGGGATCATACTTTTATAACAGTCTAACCAGCTGTCCCCACTTGACAGCATTAGGTCCATAGAGATGGCTATACTGTGCCTAATGCATTAGGGACTTTGGCACTATTTTCTTGTTATCTCTGGTAATATAAACATGCCTAGCTTGTTGTTTCAACCTTTTTTTTTTAAGATGTTATTTATTTGAGAGAGAGCGTGCACAAAAGGCGGGGGAGAAGGGGGAGAGGCAAAGGAAGAGGGAGAAGCAGAGTCCCCAGTGAGCAGGGAGCCCGGGGGCGGGGGGGGTGTTCCCAGGACCCTGAGATCGCGACCTGAGCCGAAGGCAGATGCTTAACAGCTGAGCCACCCAGACTCCCCATTTTAAATTTTATTTGTACCTGAGAGTGTTAAGTGTCTCATCCCTGCCACAAGAGCACAGAACTGTTTAGTGAACAGCCTTCCCTTATTATTTGTAGGTTTGAAGGCAAGCTGAAAAAAACCATAATCCAGTATCTGCCCTTAATTATGCCATTGCAATATATGCCAATGACTTTTCATTTTCAAGCCTGTCCTAATTAATGCAAATAAATCACTATTCTCTAAGGAAAAATAACAAGTAACAATGTTCTCAGTTTGGTTTACCATTTGTAATAAAAGCTCATTGTTAGTGCCCATGGTGTCCCAAATAATTGTAGGCATAGTTTCTGTTTTACTTCTGGTGGTTCAACCAGAGTTTTTTTCATGTAATTCTTAATACCAGTTTCCTTTAGATGATTCCCAATAGCCAAGATGTAACTATTAAGCTATTTCAAAATTTCTAAGAGGATCATGGATTTTAACAGGAAGGAGGAGATACGACATAATGAGGATGGGTACATGCAGATCTAATCTGGAGCCCCACACCCCACAATCTTGGGCCTCACATCTGTACCACATGCTGGAAGAAGCATGGGCTCTGTGGCCAAAATGTCCATGCTCAGTCCTGGTTCTAATTTATGGGGTCATTTTGGGAAAGTTACTTAGCCTCAGATTAAGTAAGTAAACAAGTAGTGATTAGAACAATACCTCACAGTAAATGTTCAGTAGGTATGACTACTAATAGTACCATCTGTAATAGGGAAAGAAAACATATAAACTTTACAGAGATACTGTGAGTCCAATACTTTGCACAGAGCCTGGTACACAGTAAGCACTCAATAAATAGTAGCCATTACTAGGAAATACCGGGAGCTAAAATTCTTGTACTAATGTGACTTTAAATTGTATTTTAGACAGAAGTACATTATTTACAAAGAATAAGTGAAAACTGTATTTTAAATGCTTTGGCTTTCCCAAATAACTGTTTATAAAAGCAATACTTCTCACTAAAGGGAACTGGCCAAATTCTGCAAAGAATAAGGAAGTGGAAAAGTCCTTCACAACTGTTCCTATCTGACATACATGTCTGGTTTTTTTCTGTTTCTTGCCCCTTTTGTTATAATTTTTAAATACATAAAGCAAGGCTACCTTGTATATGAGAAATAGGGTCTTAAACTCAGTCTACAATTTGAAATTGTGAAGACTCAGAATTTTTCTTGAAAATGTCTTATGCAGGCACCACACTTAATACTGACATAATGTCTCCCAGCAAGGCTAGCACAGCCAGGGGTTCCTCCAGCACTGGAACAGATGTGGCTAAGCACCAGATGAAGTTATTTGGCTTAGCGTGGGGGTTACACTATACCAAATGACAGATTAAACGTCAGCAACACATGGACCACGGCAAGACACTCCTGCCCAACAAGTCTGAGGGTAAAGCAGGCCATTTCACATTTCCTGCTTACTCCAGGGTCAACTATTACGTGCTCAGTGAGTTGTCCCACAATTAAAGCTGTCTTGCTCTTTCTTACTCTCTCTCTGATGAGCAAACAAGGTTGACTGCAAAAGTGAAGAGCACAAATGTTCTGACTCCTCTATAATCAACACAAATTATACAGAGAATTGATATGCATTCCAAGTATCTAAACTTGGCATCAAAAACACTCTCTAAACATTTAAAATGAGTACATGATATATGGGACAGATACACTGTAATTCTGTAATTCATTCCCTAACACTGAGTATTTGGGCTATTTGTAATATTTGTTATATGCTGACTATGTGTCCACATTTCATCGTTTTTTAGGATGAATCCCTAGGAGAATTACTGATGAGCAGATGTGAGAACATTTGAAAAGCTAGGTTGTTAATTTATTATCCAGAAAAAATACCTGTTAACCTTGTCACAAGCAGTATGACTGATTCATCAGTTTTAATTTTGATATGAGAAAAATGAACACAGTACTAATTTCACTTCATTTTCTTCTATTAATGAGGCTGAGCTTAATGAATTATTTTGGCCATCTTTATCTCCTTTTGTGAATTAACTACTCCTGCCTTTTTAAACTGCGATCTTTCTGTTTTTTAAAAATTGACTTATATAAACTGTTCATATATTAAAAACAACAACAACAATCCCCTTGTTTTTAGAAAGATTTTCTCCAATTCACTTTCAGTTGTTGATAGTATATTCCAGCATTACCAAAGTGGTTACATTTTTTATTGTGGTAAGATATACATTTTACCATTTTAACCATTTTTATGTATACAATTCAGTGGCATTAAGTAAATTCACAATGTCCTACAACCTCTACCACTATTTCCTTTACATTAAATGTAACTTTTGATTCTACCTAGCCTCCATTCTCACTCTCCTGGTATTTTGCAATTCCTTGAATGAGCCTGGAGGCTAATTTCTTTGCTGCAAACTTGGCTCCCTCTGCCAGACCATTCTAAAACAATCCCTGGGTCAATGCACTCTTGCATACCCCCGGCCAACGATGTCTCATCTCCTCAGCTTGGACCTCCAGCTTCCCCCGACCCCTACTACACTCTCACCAATGCTCTTGCCTATATTCTGTACAAAAAAGGAAAGCAATTCATCACACCAAACTTAAACCTTCTGCTATCTCCCCTTTCCTACAATTACACCTTTCAGCAACCAGGGTAATCCCTGCTTCTTTACTGATCCCAACCTCTCTGGCCTGAAAACCTCCAGAGCCCTTCTTTTTCATATATTCAGTCCTTCAGCTGTATCCTCCCCTCTAGGGCTCCCACCCTTCAGCTCAATGGCTCTTCTCACTGCCAATCCAGCTAAAACCTTATTTTCTCTTACCCTCAGTTAATTCTTACAGATCCTTCTTTCTCTCCAATTCCTCTCCTCCTGCTTATACAGATCCCAATAAAGACAATTTCCATGTGATTAGAGCCAATGAGCTCTGTTCATTCCTGTCTCTTTTGACCTCTGCAGCTTTCAAAAGAGTTGACCAGTTTTTCCATGAAATACTCTCTCACCTGATTTCCAGGACTTCCCACTCTCAGTTCTCTTCCCCCTCCTTGTTACACTCTTACTTCCCTTTGTCTCCTTTGCAGGCTCATCTTCAAGGCTTGATTCTAGACCCTCTCCCCTTCTTACCTTACAGTTTCTCCTCAGAGATCCTGTCCTCATCCAGGGCTTCAGTTAATCACTTGGGCTTCTCTCCAACTTCTCAAAATGTGATCTTGTCACCTCCCTGCAATAAACTTTTCAATGGCACTTTAGGATAAAGACATAAAACAAAATAAAAATGCCTTACACCATGGTGTAAAAGGCCTCTCTATCTGGGCTCTGTCACCACCCGAATCTCTGCCCATCTGCCTCACCCCCAGCCCCAGCAGCCACACCAGTTCTTTTCAGTCCCTGGTGCTCTGCCTGTTCCCACCACAGGGTCTTTGAAGGCTGAGGGCTGTTCCCCATGCCCAAAGTGCCCCTAGGTCTGAGTGTCACTCTCTCCGGGAAATTCCCTGACCGTCTTGAATAGATGAAGCCTCCTGTCCTCATTATAGGCTCTCATGGCACCATGGACTGCTCCTCTGTGCCACCTGTCATAGCTGCAGCTGTTCATGTGTTGTTTCTGTCTCATCTTCCTGGAGGGCAGAGACTCGTCACCACCATGTTCCAATGAACTGCTTCCGTACCCTTCACTTCACTGGCATTGGTGACTCTAGGAGGCATTCCTGGACAAGGAGGACCTCTGTGTGTGCTCCTCCACGGCACCCTGCTCTTAACCCTACTGTAGCACTTAAACTCCTATAAAGTTCTTCATCCATTCAACCAGTGGTTTTTCTTCTTTTTTAAGCTCATGCTGTGTTGTCAGGCATTACGTTAGATACTAGCTCTTCTGCTAAAATGTTTCTTCATAACTTTGGATCACAGAACCACTGGAGAACCCGGTGAGAGTCACACACAGACTCTCTTTCCAAAAAGAAAAAAAGAAAAGACCTGTACTCACAACATTTTGCAAAAGATTTTACCAAGATTCATAGGCACCCTGCAGCCCAGCTATAAACAACCTGAACTAGACTGCAAGCACTGGGAGGGCAGGGTCTGAGTGCTGTTCTTCTCTATCCCTTGTACCCAGCAAAGAACTTGGTCCGCAGAGGAACAAAATCAGTCTTTGTCAACTGAAACTGAATGAACAAATCCAGTTCATGAGGCAACTTAATGTGTGTAAAATTGTGGTCTGCAATGAGCTTAACTCCTGGTCATTGGTTGTTACTGTAACTTGGGAAAGTCACATCACCTCTCTGTGCCTCAGTTGGAGTGTCAGGAAAATGAGGACACTACATCCTGGATGACTGTGAAGACTAAACTTTCCTTACAGAGTACTCAGAAAAGTTACCAAATCACCACAACAATCCATTTTAAAGATGAGGAAACATGCAGGTAAAGTAACTGGCCCAAGGTTGCTCAGCTAACAAGGGGCAGACCTTGGATTCAAACCCAACAATATGGCTCCAGAGTACAGTTCTTACCCTGTGCCCTACACAACAATGCTCTTGGCAACTGTTTGTTAAATCACAGTGTGGTCTATTCCCAGAACTTCATGTTTCTTAAGCATTCTTGAGTTAAGTTCGCTTCTGAAATATGCGCAATTTTCATACTTAATACAGTCCGCTCTACAACGTAATAATTCAATTAAGTTCTATTATAACATATACGATCTGTTGACAGTTTCAAATTAACCCCAATATTTATAAACAAGTAAAAATGAGGACCGAAGGAAGAAAATTTCGGGGAATGATCGAAAGCCACACATCCATCTGGTGGGGCCTGCGCTTTTCCGTAACTTCTGACCTATGGCGCCTGGGCATCCGACTGGGCCAGGCAAGCTGAGCGGCTGGCGGGGGTCCCGTTTCTCGGTGCGCGGCCCCTGACCTCTGCCTGTCGGCCGCTGTGTTGCTGGTGAGGCTCACCCCCGGGGGTAGAGAAAGGGCTGCGACTCACCTGCCCACTCCGTGCAAGATGCAGTGAATCACGAGTCCCCGGCTGCGTCCTTCCTCTACCCCCCTCCCCCCCGCCGAAGTTCCCCGTGGCCCGCCGTCTTCCCGAGGCCTGGGAACAAGGGTCAGGGTCCAGAGACTAGGGTTCCAGCCGGGGCGCGAATTTCCCTCAGCAGTACAGCATCCCGGCCCCCAGCCCCTCTACCCGCAGCCAATCAGGGCACAGGAGACCCGTGAACCTGTAGGCGTATACGCAGCCAATCAAGGTGCGGGACGCAGGCTACGTACCCCACACGCAAGGCGGGGCTGCGCGGCGGAGGCGGGCCAGCGTGGGAATCAGCTTCCCTGGGATCTGCGCCAGATGCAGCAATTATTGCGCATGGCACTTTCACACCCTTTCCTTACCAGCATTTAAGAAAACTCGGGAGTTCCTGTCGTTTTGTCCCTTGGGGAATGTCACTAGCCCATAAGAAAAAACGTAAAAGTAACTCAGAAACCCTTGTATCTTTAAGCTATAGCCAGAGTTCCCAAAATAATTTAGATAAGTAAAGAGCTAATTTACAAAAAAACCGTAGTTCGAAAAACCTCTTTGGAACATATCTAGCCTTCCTGCTACCCCTCCCACCTCCCCTCAGTAGTCAGCAACTGTGTCTGATATGTCTTTAAAAGCCTCCCCCTGCCACTTTCGCCTAAATAGTTGCCTTTTCCGACAAACTGCCCAGTGGTTTACATTCTAATTATTACTGTGATGCCAACCTCATAAACTAATTTCTCTTTAAAGCCAGTCTCAATGTCTATCCCATTTATTCTTATATTTATCTATCAATCAACAAATATTTATGGTATGCCTATTAAGTTCCAAGCACATGAAACAGCAATGAGTAGACAGTGGCGGACAAGACAAGGGGGAATAAAGTACATTCCCTGTCCTAATGGTAGGACAGTGCAGGACAAAGACATTAACAACTGATAACATGATTAATCCCAACTAGAATTAAATGTTTCCAAAGACAGGGTGCCCCAAACCTGCGTAGTTGTCCTATGCTCCTGTGTAGAGTTGGAGTTGGGAAAGCTGTGATTGTCTCAGGTTGGAGATCTCTCCCTTCACGTGTTTCATAGCACACTGTGCACAGTTCTAACACGGCCTGAACACACACCACCGTAATTCTTCCAGACTGCCCTCTCACTAGTGTGGCAACTTATGGATTTATTTTCCTATGAACAATATTTGGCACATTATAGGAACCCAGGAAATGCTAATTGGAGTCTAGCCTTAATATTCAGTTTGTGCTCAACAGGCTTTTTGAGATGGACTGACATCTGCACTTTAATTACACAGAGTAGCAGCAAGAATCCTAACTCTTTATCTCAAGATCAACTTTGATCTGCAGGTGATTCTAGAATTAAACAAGTAGCTAATGTATATGAGATCAGGGATGCCTGTCTAGTAACCCTTCTCCTTCTGAGTTATCCTTATATAAAAATCCTATTATTCATGGCTTTATTGAACACTTTTTCCTGCAATACAAGGATCTGGGGCCTGGATTAACCAAAATGTTTCACTGCATTTAGGAAAAGGGAAATAGAGTAGGATATGAGAAGAGAAGGCAGTTATGGAATGTAAACTCAAGCACTTTAGAACTGCATGCTGCAATCACTGGTCAAAGGAGGAAGGGAGCAGACATGTACAGCACCGTGCTGGCAGCTTCGCTTGCACCAGGGCTCCACATAATTATGTATGAAATGGAAATACATATGATCATGCGCATTGTAGTCAAAACCTGAAATTGACCAAGTCAGTTATGCCAACTGTATTAAATAAATGCTACCTAAAGTTTTTTCCAAGTATTTAGTGAATTTCTAGGACCATGCAATCAGAAAAAAACACTTGGATAGAGAAATGGAGAAAAGAAGCCAGTATTACGGATATTACCTATAAGAAAATTACAAACATGTTTAAAATTGTGTGAGGATCCTGAAGTTTCTAGTACTTAAGAGATGCATTAAAAATATATTGTTACCAGTCTTATATATCCTAATTTTACTATTTCAAGTGAATGTAAAAACATAAAAACTTTGCATAGGTTCTTTCAAAAGTTTGGTTTCCTCAACTCAATTTTTCCAAGTTGCCAGAATAGAACAGGTTTTGTTAATAAGATTTCAAGATATATTTCCTGAATGAATATAATCCCTCAACCACCAGCAGGGTTTTCAGAACACTAACCCGTCTGGTTAGGGGAAAACACTGTATTCAAACATCTGCCCAACTGCTCAATACACTGATACCTGTCTTTCCCTTTCAGTGATTCTTTTTAGTCACAATTTAGACCAAACTGAAGAAGCTGTCCAAAAAGCCCCCCTAAAAGCTAAAATCCCCCTACATTTAAAAGTAAAATATCAGTGTCTATGCTGAAACAATGTTCTTTTACTAAAATATTTTTTCACATTAAAACTGAATCTTTTAGGGGCGCCTGGGTGGCTCAGTCTGTTAGGTGTCTGACTCTCAATCTCTGCTCAGGTCTTGATCTCAGGCCCATGAGTTCAAGCCCCATATTTGGCTCCACACTGGGCACGGAGCCTACTTAAAAAAACAAAAAACAGAAAAAACCTGAATCATTTATTCCCCTGGATGATGATGGCAAATCCCAGGTCTATGAATTTCTCAATGCTGTATAGTACAATCAGGTCCAAAAAGCAGGTTGCTAAATACAACCATCAAGAAAAACAATGAAAATATCACTCCTGATTAACAGTGGTGAAAGAAGATAAAGCATACTTTTTTTTCTTTTCTCAATAATGGAACTTATCAATCAGTGTTAATTCATTATTCAGGATGCTTTTTAAATGTGTATCATATTAAAAAATACATTACTGTTTTTGGATTTTAGACTCAAATTATTCTTAAGTTACCTTTAAATACAATTATCACACTGAACATCTATCACAACTAAAGACTGGAAAAATAAAAAAAACACTGGTTATAATTCCAAAAGGAAAAAACTAGTCTACGAGAGACAGGAATGGGATAATAATAGTAATGAGAATAACAACAGCTAACCACAGCTGTAGCACACAGTTAGGCAGACTGTGCCCTCTATGATCCAGGGAGCTCTAAAGCATGGCAGCCCTGCAGCTAACACTTATAGACTAACCTGCTACATGCCAGGCACTGTTATGAGCATTTCATATGTAGTATGAAGCAGATGCTACTCTCATTCCTATATCAAAAATATAAAAGAAGGCACAGAAGGTTAATAACTTGCCCAAGATCTCAAATGAGTGACAGAGCCGGGCTTTGACTCCAGAACCCACATTATTAACTGTGGTGACTAACTCATAGTTATAAGCCTCATTACCTGAAATAACCTCTTAGGTTTTACATCTTTCTTGTAGATAGGTATTATAAAAAGTATAAAGCATTTGGAAGTTAGTAATCTTATTTGGAATAATTTTGAAAGATACTATAATACTAAATAAATGGGAGCTGTTCCTTCATCCAGAATGGTTACATGTGGTTTATAGACTCTGTCTCTGATTTGTTATCACATCTCATAGAACCATGCTCTCCCCTTTACCTAAAACAAAAACTTAAAAAGAAAAGAAAAAACAACCACCACCAAATACACAAGATTCCATATATGCATATACTTTAATAACAAGGTCACTTAGCTGTAAATGAACAAAGGGAGACAAGGAGAACTTAACACATGATACTTCCACAGATTTGGGTCAAAACAGGCATACATGAAGATTTAAAACATATATTGTCTGTGTTAACAGAGGCTATAACTACCAATTTTGATTGTGCACATTTTCTAAAATATTATTATCAAAGAGTGTAAAGTTAGATCAAACAATGATGTCAAGAAAATTTTGTCCTAAAATTTTAACAAAGTCTTTTAAGAAAGTCTAAAAACCTCCTATATATAGTCCCACATTGACTCTCAAAACTTTGATTTTTATATCAGAATATCAGTTTGCCACCTTAACTTTTACATACATGAAAAAATTATCAAAAATATATTGATGGGTCTATATTAATTGTGACTATTTATATTTACATTAAGCAAAATTTTTACCAAGTTCTTTATATACAAATTACCATTTGTCCTATGCGAAATTCATTAAAAAGTTTAAAACTACAGAAATGTCATTAGAAACAATGCATTTCAAAATGTAACTGCTTTCCATCAATGAAGAACATTTTAAAATAATTTAACTGAAAAAAGTAGTGAACTCCCCACCAATTTCAGCTGCAACAGTATTCCTCCTGAATGTTTTCTGTGATTTAAGGGAAAAAAAAAACGAGTAAAGTTTGATTGCAAGGAATTGAATCATAAAAATTTGATGAGTGTTTACTGATCTTATCTTCAAGAAATGTACAGTCTAGTTAGGGTTGGTACTAAAAAAAACAGCAATTTTTAAAAACTTTTTATTATTGCTGCTCATATATATTACTGAAGAATAACTGACATACAATATTATATTAAGTATCAGGTATACATCATACTGATTCAACAATTCTATACCTGTTACTCAATGTTCACCATGATAAATATAGTTAGCAATAATTTTAAAAATGCAAACAGTTTAAGATAACTGAAGAAAAATGTCTTTAAAAACTGGTAAGTATACTGTTATAGATACTTTTTGTATAAACTTAAATCATAAAATAGTATCCCATATCCAACTCAACTGAATATAGCCATGGCTTTTTGATACCTCTAAAAAAGGCCAATATTTTTTAAAAATTAAACTACTCCTGAACTGGAAAGAATTTAGATTTCATAAGTATCACAACAGATAAAAGAAACTCTTAAACATTTAAGAGGCAAAGATTTGGGGGAAATTTCATAAAGGGATTATATTAATACCATTAAAATAAAAAGTTACTTTGTTTTAGACTCATCGTCACATAGTAAGGAATTGAAAAAGATGTCTTTTTCTAAGAAAAAACTTGAGCACAACATCATTACTTTTTCAAATTAAAGATCATCAATTAAGATGACTATAAAATTAAGTGCAGCAACTTGTCCAGTAGAGATGCACTTCTCTTGTCTAAGAATTGACTGATTTTATAATAATCACTGAGAAACTTAAGCCTCAGTTTCTCTACTTTGGAAAAAAATGATTAGCTCCGTTTTGGAAACTGTCTTAATTTATGCTGATTACACACTACAATAAAGCAAGAAATAAAGATCTAAAATATTTACCTAATTAGTGCTCTGTCGCTGGACCTTAGGACCGATACTCTGTGTGTCCTCTTCCTCGCTAGGACGTTTCCCACTGCTGAGACCAGAGCCCATGGAGCTTCTTCCTACATATTTTAAAAATGTATGTTTAAGACAGAAAAGGTAAAAAGAACAGTATGCTCAAATGCATCATTCTTACCTTGCTTTAACAGGTGAGTTTGCTGACTGTCTCCATGAGCATAATGTAAAATACCACTCCCTTGAGAGCAACCTGTTAGTATTTAGAACACAGTAAAACTACTTAAATCCCAAGTCATATGTATTAAGACTACAAATCTAATTTTTAGTAATTGCATTAAAGGCATTTATGCTTTTTAGGACTAAACCTTAATCCTTCGTATGAACCAAAAATCACACGCCCATATCAGGAATATTTAAACTTAGGGTCATAGAAATGTTGACTTTTGATTCAAAGGCAAAATCACTGATAATCATTTTCTAAAAAAACATCTCTTTACTGAATAACAATTAGGCACTTGACCATGGAAGCAAAATATAGAGCAACAGTGAGATATATATCCTCCTTTCACCTCTTGTCCCTTTATTCCACATTCTTCCCTCAGTGCCTGTCCAAAACATACGTCCTTGGAGATAAGGGAATAAGGGCCTGCCAGATGAGAATTAAACAATTCAAATCACACAAAGAGGAGGAAACACAATGTGGCAGTTATCTAGCTTTAGCAATTACATTAACCCTTCTAAAAAGAAACAATGTTACAGGAGAATGAGTTCACGCAGAAAGTAGGTTCTAGAGAAACACTTTAGTCAGTATGTCCAGATTATGGACAAATACAAACATTCTAGCCCCCACAGAGAAGTCACTTCTTGGTCTGAACAAGACGATCTACTTATTTTTTATTGTAATTTCATGCTCATCATGTTCCTCTGGATAAAGAATTCAGCTTTTCAGGTACTCAAAACTGGGAAAGTGAATGCTCTGATCAGGGATGAGGGTTACTATCACTGGAAAGGGATACCTCCACGATAAAAAGTAAACTAGTGTTCCCTGTTGATATGCATTTTTTAAAGATTTTATTTATTTGTCAGAGAGAGAGAGAGAACAAGCAGGGGGAGTGGCAGACAGAGGGAGAAGCAGGCTCCCTGCTGAGCAAGGAGCCCAATGCAGGACTCCATCCCAGGACTCTGGGTTCATGACCTGAGCCAAAGGCAGACATTTAACCGACTGAACAACCCAGGCGTTCCTGATATTTTAAATTACATGGGTGATATGTATGTACGTGTGCGTGTGTGAGTGTGTGTGTGTGTTTACTGACTGACTGATTGGGTGGTGCAGAGGGAGAGAGAGAATCTTAAGCAGGCTCCACACTAGTTGTGGGGCTCAATCTCATGACCCTGAGATCATGACCTGAGCCAAAACCAAGAGTCAGATGCTTAAATGACTGAGACACCCAGGTGCCCCTAAATCACATGAGTGGATGGAATTGTGGGTGATTTTTATTTTTCTTCTTTTCTATTTTTCTGAATTTCCTAAATTGTATATAGTGAATAGGTTTTTTTTTAAGCAGTTTTGAGGTACAATCTACAAAACATAAAATTCATCTGTTTTAAGTATACAATTCAATAATTTTTAGTAATTTTAGAGTTGTGTAATCATCAGCACAATCCAGTTTTAGAACATTTTCATGCCCATTTGCATTCATTCTCATCCCTACCCCTAAACCTAAGGTAACCATTAACTTAATTTTAAAGACATGCCATGAATGAACAGTGAGAGACTGTGGCCTCTGGGAAACAAACTGAGAGCTTCAGAGGGGAGGGGATGGGGGATTGGGCTAGGCCGGTGATGGGTATTACGGACGGCACATATTGCATGGTGCACTGGGTGTTATACGCCAATAATGAATCATGGAACATTGCATCAAAAACTAGGGATGTAATGGTGACTAATATAACAAAATAAAAATTATAAAAAAAAATAAAGACATGCCTTTTCTGGATAGTTCATATAAATGGAATTGTGCGGTATGTGGTCTTTTATGTCTGGATTCTTCAACTTAACATGGTATTTTTGAGGTCTATCCATGTTGCAGCATGTACCAGCATTTTATTCCTTCTTATGGATTAATATTCCATTGCGCGGATGGGCCACATTTTGACTATTATAAATAAAGCTATCATAAACATTCTTATGATTCTTAAGTCTTTGTGTAGATATATGTTTTCATTTGTTTTGGATAGATACTTAGGAATGGAATTTCTGGGTTATATGTTAAGTTTATGTTTAGCTTTTAAGAACCTGCCAACCTGTTTTCCAAAGTGGCTGTACTATTTTACAGACCACCTCTCAACAATGTATGAGGGTTCCAGTCTCTTCACAACCTCCACAACACTTGTTATTGTCTGTCATTTTTTAGGCACTCAAATGGGTACAGGGTAACCAATTCACCCTAGTTTGTCTGGGATTTTTCAAGTGTTAGCACTGCAAGTCTCCTGTCTCAGGAAACCCCACAATCCCAGGTGATCAGTAATAGTTGGTTACCTTCAATGGGAAGTCTCTTAGTGGTTTTGATTTGCATTTCCCTAGTGACTAATAATGCTAAACGGGTATTTTTTATAGAAAAAAATTAAATAAAAACTAAAACATATTACTATCATAACTAGATTATGATTTTATTATAAGAACAAAAATACTTCAAGCCATCTGTGTACAAGTTATAAAGAATCTTGCCCTTCAATATGCCTTGTGAGACACTGTAAAATGCAAGTCTATAAACAGGGTAAGTAGAGGGCACAAAGGGATATTCTTCAGAAGTATTTAAGTCCTTTCAAATGGAACAGAAACCAGAGGGGAGAGAAATGCCTAATAGAATAGTCCAAATCCTCGGAATCTTTCCACAATCACTCCCATTTCAAGGTCCACAATGCTCTCTCTTTCATCTACCTACCCAAATGCTACCCATCCTACTATCTTCCAAGAAAACTTCTGTAGTTCCTTCAGCTCTCAATGACTATTTTTTTTTTTTATTGCATGTGGAAGCAGCATTTTACAATTTATAACTTTTTTCATTTGTGTTTCTCTTCCCCCCATTTATACTTGAAAGCCTCATACCACCTAACTACAGAATGTGTTGCAACTATTTACATGATTAAAATACTTCAAGATTTTTTAATCCTATTATATCATAAAATATCATGTGTATTTGTAAAGCTAAATTATTCCAATTTAACTTGCTACCATGATTAGTTTTTGCAGATAA
This sequence comes from Ailuropoda melanoleuca, assembly GCF_002007445.2. Taxonomy (NCBI): domain Eukaryota; kingdom Metazoa; phylum Chordata; class Mammalia; order Carnivora; family Ursidae; genus Ailuropoda; species Ailuropoda melanoleuca. Next base: position 76,034,179 of record NC_048232.1, read on the forward strand.
CTCCAAATAATGAATACAGATTTGAGTGGACCAAGAAGCAGTATGTACCATCACTATCCATTAGTTGGGTACTTGCAGCCTCTTGCTTCCTACCCTTCTGTTACCTGCCTGTTATTTATGCGCTTCACAGAACTTCTGTCCCTCAAATTCATGTATGGACAGAGGAAGCAGGCTGTGAACTGAACAAGAGATCTGACAAAACTATTGCATTTATACCTTGTTGAAGTTCAAATTGTAGGAGACTCTGAGAAGAACATTTTTGAAGTATACTGCCATCACTGACAACTACTATACCGCTACATGAGACACATTCCAGTAAAAAAATGCTTTATCTTATAAACACTATATATGGCATTACATTTGCAGGGGAGGCCCAATAAGAACTTTAGGACTAGTCAGACCTGTATTTGAATCTCAGCTCCACTACTTACTAACTGTGGGATCTTCATTAAGTTACCTAAGCTTTTTTTGGCCTATTTCCACCACCACCTCCCCAGGTTATTGTGAAAATGTGGCAAAAATCCCTTTGGACTGGGCATAAAGTAGATAGTCAAAATGTGAGTGCTTTGTTCCTTTCTCCTTAATCTAATTGTTGGAGAAAAAAAATATATGCTCTCAAAAGGATACAGAGTATTTCTGAATCAAAAAGATTCAATTTTTTAAAGGTTTTGTTCTTAATATCAATTTTAAACATGGGACTTTTTTGGAAAAAAATAAGCATTCCTCAAATCCTGCCTTGTTTTTAATCAATTTAATTAGCTTCATGCTATTTTTGGTTAGAACCTTTGAAAACTGATTCAATGATTCAAATTTCCAATACTGGCTTCTTGACAATATTAATACCACACATTAAGAATATATGTGGCAACTAAGTATATATCATATGGAAAAACACTACAAACAAGACTGGAACAAAAAACTCATGTGCAAAAAGACTAAAGGCCCTATGCATGTGTACAATAAATCTTTTGGCCATATTCACAGGACCACTGACCTTAACTAATTACCTTATACCTGATATGTACCTAAGGAAAGTAAAAAATAATGAGCCTTCAGAAAATGGGATATCTGAGTTTCATTTCACCCTTAAAACTGCCCTCCTCATTCAGTTTGCAAGATCTTTACCTTGAACTAAATTCTACTACATGTAATGATGTTTTCCATCTCCAAAATGTCACAAATGGAATGACAGAGTATGTGTGTGTGTGTGTGTGTGTGTGTGTGTACATGTATGCAGAAAAAAACAATATAGTGAGATTTAATAAAAATGTATTTAATTATTGATCTATTTATGTTGCTAAGTATAGAAATTTCTTTTTCACTTACTTCCACTGCTGCTACAACCTGGAATATTTTCTCCAGGAGAATACCCCATGAGGCCTCCATTCCCATTAGGATTAGCAGGCACTGATGCAAGAAGACCTAAAGGGAAAAAATTTCCTATTAAATTATGATCAAGACCAAATTCAAGGACAGCTACATAAACACCTGCCAAAGAAACCAAGCAAAGGTAATTACTGACATACCTAGTCCTCTATATCGTGAAAGCTGCTGATATATCTGCTTCATTCTTTCAATATTCAAACGGCTTGCCTCAGCATGATTCACCATTGGTTTAGGATAATTAACTCCTATCAAACATTTGGCTACCTTTTGGATACCTTCTGGTGCATTCCAGGGATCATAGATATATTTTGCAGGGAAACCTCTTAGGACAGGCAAATAACGCCTTTTGGGAGAAGGAAGAAAAATTATTAATAAAATGAACTACAAGCAAATTATAACAAACTAATTATTAGCTATGAATGACCAAAATCAGGTCAATACCATTTAATGATTTGTTTACCCATCTCCTCATCTCTGCTGCCCATCAGGAGTGGGGAAAACCTTAAGTGTTGCTTAAACATGAAAAGCTCTTCCTGGATTAGTTATTCCAAACTGAATAATAATCACCCTTGATTTACCTGATATAGTCTCCATTGGGATCTGTTCTCCTACCAAAACCAACAGGGCAATAGCAGTGAAAAAACTGTTGGAAAAAGGAACTACAAGACAGCCACATCCAACTTCCAGCATTTATGCTCCAATCTGCATCAAGCAATAATTCTTCAAATACCTTCAGAAGTAACAGTAACCAATTAGTTTGTACACATATAATTCTCAAAGTAAGCATTTTCCAGGTCTCTGTAGATCAAAAGTCAAGGCAAAGAAAATCTAGCACAGAACTGTAAAATTAAACATTCCAAAGTTAGCCTCCTTGTCAATGTTCTGCTCTGTAATGAGTTATTTCAGGGAAAGAAAAATATGAGTTATATAAGTGAATTTCTGAATAGAATTTACCTTTCTAGTTTTTGCAGTGGGGGGAGGGTAAAATAATTATCCAAGTCACTGATTCAATTAAAAAATGGAAGAAAAAAAGCAGTAAATACTTTCAAGAAAGCAAAGATGCTACCAAGTAAATCATAAACAAAAACTGAGAAGCCCGATACACTGGCCTACATATAGGGAGCTCTCAAATATAAATGACTTTAAAAAATACACTAGTGAAAAAGCAAAAAAAAAAAGCACTAGCTTTATAGAGTTTAAATTTGGAATTCCTTGACCAAAAGGGAAATAAATTTAAAATGCCTTTTTATAAATTCATTAAGTGTGTACTATACACCTACCTCAAATATAGGAGACACACACACACACAAAAAGGATCAAAAATGGTCCTTAGATAGGAGAAATCTATCATATAGGCAGGAAGGTAAAACAAGTCCTATTATATATAAACAAAAGATGATGTCACAAAATGTAGTATGCTTCACTTTACATAACAGATCATTAAAAAGTTCTGATGTTGAAGTGAGGCAAAATGATATATATTTTAAATTTTATAATATAAATTTGCTATTTCTAAGAATTATTGGACAAATCCTTTTTTGTAACAGAAATGATCACCTATAAAGATGTTATAGTTCCCTTGATGGCTACGCTGGTTCAGTCTCTGAAATGACTTGTGGTTAATCAAACCAGTTTTCACCATTTTTCCTGTCTGATTACACCATTCTGCTCTCCAAGAGTGTGCCTGTATTAGGGAATTAAATTCTTTACCTGCTGAAAAAAATTAGACTATAAATGAATCTAAGTAACAGACAACTTCTAGGAACTGTTTTAATAAGGCATAGACTCAAAATAAGACTGTGCTACATTAGCTGGAAGAATACTCACCTTCATTCCTTCTTCCCAACTAATCCACAGGTCACCTCGGGTCAGGAAACAAGCCACTGCATGTCTGGCTAAATGGTGAATCCAACCCTCCTGACGAAGTTGTGTCATGATGGCATCAATCCACGGAAAGCCTGTCCGGCCTTCTGCCCATTTTGCTAAAGCCTCAGGATTCTTGTCCCAAGGAATCTGAACACAGATGGGATTTCCTTCCATTTTATCAAAGCGTGGATTATTTGTTGCTGCTGTATAGAAAAATTCACGCCATAACAGTTGCCCATAAAGGGAAAGGGGAGGGGAACTGTTCTTCTTCACCTAAGGTTAAAAAGCAAGGAAGTATTATCAGCAATTTTTAAAGAAGTATTTTGAAAAATAAGCTTCAGTTTTAGATAATACCTTTTTGTAGAGATCTGTTAGTTTGAAGTAAAATAGTCGACATGACAAACAACCAAATCGTAGATAAGGACTGAGTCCAGTAGGGCTAGCAAGCAGGGAATTTGCATTCATTCGAGGTCTTTCAAAGTTTGCCACCCAAGCCTGAAAACACACAGAGAATTATGCTAGCTAACTGCCTTTTCCGTTTTAAAAGAGTGTTTAAAACTGACATATTTTTTTAAAAAGTTCTTGGGGGATAAAATTTTATTATCCTAGTCACAAACATGTTTTAATAAAAAACACAACAATAAAAGTGAGCGTTCTTTTGTTTCATCCAACCTCGTGTAGCACATACTCATGTGAAATAAGTTACCTTCAAATCCCTAACACCAGGCTGAAAGCACTTTCAACCTGTCTCCTTGACACTGAGGTAAAGGTCAAATAGAACTTTATCTTAGCTTCAAAGTTATGGTCATCATATATCAGCTTACACAGAAAGAATAAAAGAGATAGTACTGGTAGTAGCTAAAGAGGAAATAGTCAGCAGAGGAGGAAAAAAAATATTTAAATGAGATGGTTGTTAATTTTCAAACAATTAGGTTTATGCTATTTTAACTATTTCTCTCAATTCTTCAACAGTCTATTTTTTGTTTTTATTATTTTTTTTTAAAGATTTTATTTATTTATTTGACAGAGGTAGAGACAGCCAGCGAGAGAGGGAACACAAGCAGGGGGAGTGGGAGAGGAAGAAGCAGGCTCATAGCGGAGGAGCCTGATGTGGGGCTCGATCCCGTAACGCCGGGATCACGCCCTGAGCCGAAGGCAGATGCTTAACCGCTGTGCCACCCAGGCGCCCCTATTTTTTGTTTTTAAAAAAGAGGAAAATTATTTTTTAAATGTCAGTTTAGAAATACAAGCATGATCGATATTATCATACTTTTCTTTCCAAATGCCTTTCCAAACGTGTAAGTGCTTCAGTTTCTCCGCCTGGCCATACTGCAGAGGGCAAGCCATCTGTATCAAAACCTGAAAAAAAAAAAAACAGAAAAAAGAAAAAAATATTCTTCTGGAACTAAAATAATTTTTATTGAACCACAATAACTGGGAAAAAATACTCTGCAGAAAATTTATGACAGTAGCATAAAAATAAACTGAGGGCCCTGGATAGGTCTTCACATATGAGGATATAATATGGTCTCTATTTTTTAGAACAAACATCTTAAGGTGATTAACAGATCACACTTACAGAACACATAATGTACAGATTTATTACTTTTTTAAATTATAATAATATTTTTTTATTATATTATGTTAGTCACCATACAGTACATCCCTGGTTTCTGATGTAAAGTTCGATGATTCATTAGTTGCATATAACACCCAGTGCACCATGCAATACGTGCCCTCCTTACTACGCATCACAAGTCTATCCCATTCCCCCACCCCCCTCCCCTGTGAAGTCCTCAGAATCAGAAGGGGGAATGAAGCATGAAAGACTATGGACTCTGAGAAACAAACTGAGATTTATTACTTCTTAGTTTAAAGAGTTTCTTTTAGATGTTTTTCTCCTTTCTCTACCTCTTAACACAAAATACATGTCAAATTAGAAGTGAGATTTTCTGAGTGATTTATTAACTCTCAAGCTTCATTTATACCTACCTAGTTCTTCTAGTGAAGGGACTCCGTATTTCTCATCATGGTCATCAGACAGAGGAGTTGTGCACTTTTCTATCACTTCAGAAGTAATTGTCTCTACCGGTATCTCTAGTGGTTCCATTTTGCTGATGAGAGTCTGGAATCTTTTATAAGTAAGAGGTGGTTGTCCACCATTGAGTTCTATGATCCTATTACAAAGTTAGTAAAATGCAAAAAAGAAAGTTAGCAAAATGCAATTAGTATTAAAAAATGACAATATATTTTGATTGATAACTTCTGAAAATGCTTAAAATCAGAAAACAAAATTAATTACTTAGTCTTCCAGTAGGACATAAGCTTCTCTTATGACCACAAAACTTATTAAAATAGCTAATGAATCTAAAAATTATTCTCTTCATTTTCTAGATATCTACTATGTATTAAAAATATACAGCATGCAAATAACAAAACCTTTAAGGACAAAGGGTATTATTAAGCATCTATAAGTGAAAAAAACAAGTGGTTAAATTAGCCTATAGGCAATAACATAAAAATAAAATTAAAAAAAATATTTTTTTTTAAAAAAGATAAAAAAATATTACAAATCAGTTCAAAGAATCTCTTAATCATCAGTAAAAATCAAACCAGACCAATATTATACTGAGGAGCAATAAAGCAAGCCTTATTAATTACGATTCTATACACCATGGTGATAATCACTTGCTACTTTCTGTTGTGCTCATCATGCCTTTGTTAAATATGTCAGCATATGTATCTTACGGACATACTTTGTATTTTCCTCTTCCTTTTTAATGTACGGTTGGAATCAGTTTGCTAGTATTTTGTGAGGATTTTTTGTATCTATATCCATAAGAAATATTGACCTATAGTTCTTTTTTTTATTATAAAAATTTTTTATTATGTTATGTTAGTCACCATACAGTACATCCCAAGTTTTTGATGTAAAGTTCCATGATTCTCTTTTTTTATGGTGTCTTTATCTGGTTTGGTATCAGGCTGATACTGGCCTCATAGAATGAATTTGGAAGTGAAATTAAGAAAACAATCTCACGGGGCGCCTGGGTGGCACAGCGGTTAAGCGTCTGCCTTCGGCTCAGGGCGTGATCCCGGCGTTATAGGATCGAGCCCCACATCAGGCTCCTCTGCTATGAGCCTGCTTCTTCCTCTCCCACTCCCCCTGCTTGTGTTCCCTCTCTCACTGGCTGTCTCTATCTCTGTCAGATAAATAAATAAAATCTTTAAAAAAAAAAAAGAAAGAAAGAAAACAATCTCATTTAAAATTGCACCAAAAAAATAAAATATCTAGGAATAAGCTTAATCAAAAAGGTGAAAGACTTGTACTCCAAAAACTATAAAACACCGACAAAAGAAATTCAAGATGACACAAAGAAATGTAAAGACACTCCTTGCTTGTGGGCTTAAAGAACAGATACTGATGAGTGATCTGTCTGGCTCAGTCAAAACACGTGCAATTCTTTATGTCACGGGGAGTTTCATGTTGGGTGTAGAGATTATATAAAAAAACAAACAAACATAAAAAAAGTAACTCAAAAGATATTGTTAAAATGTCTACACTACTCAAAGCAACGTACACATTTAATGCAACCCCTATCAAAATATCAACAGCATTTTTCACAGAGCTAGAACAAACAATTCTGAAGTTTGTATGGAAACACAAAAGGCCTGCAATAGCCAACACAATCTTGAAAAAGAAAAGCAAAACTGGAGTTATATAACAAAATGGTAATAATTAAAACAGTATGGTACTGGCACAACAAAGGACACATAGATCAGTGGAATAGAATAGAAAATGCAGAAATAAACCCACAATTATATATGGTCAGTTAATCATCAATAAAGGAAGAATCAACATACAATGGGAAAAAGTCTCTTCAACAAATAATTTTAAGAAAACTGGACAGTTACATGCAAAAGAATGAAACTGGACCACTTTCTTGCACCATACATGCACACACAAAAAAACTCAAAACGGATTAAAGACCTAAATATTAAACCTGAAACCATAACAATCCTTGAAGAGAGCACAGGCAGTAATTTCTCTGACATTAGCTGTAGCAACATTTTTCTTAGATATGTCTCCTGAGGCAAGGGAAATAAAAGCAATAACAAGCTACTGAGACTACATCAAAATAACAAGCTTCTTTTTTTTTTTTTTAAAGATTTTATTTATTTATTTGACAGAGATAGAGACAGCCAGCGAGAGAGGGAACACAAGCAGTAGGAGTGGGAGAGGAAGAAGCAGGCTCATAGAGGAGGAGCCCGATATGGGGCTCGATCCCATAACGCTGGGATCACGCCCTGAGCCGAAGGCAGACGCTTAACCGCTCTACCACCCAGGCGCCCCTAAAATAAAAAGCTTCTATAAAGAAGGAAACAATCAACAAAACTAAAAGGCAACCTACTGAATGGGAGAAGATATTTGCAAATGACATATCTGATAAAGGATTAGTATCCAAAATATATAAAAAACTTAAAACTCAACACCCAAAAAACAAATAATCCAATTAAAAATGGGCAGAACACATGAACAGACATTTTTCCAAAGAAAACATCCAGATGGCCAACAGACACATGAAAACAGGCTCAGTATTACTCACTATCAGGAAATGTAAATCAAAACTATGTTGAGATATCACCTCACACCTGTCAGAATGACTAAAATTAAAAACACTAGAAACAAGTATTGGCAAGGATGTGGAGAAAAGGAAACACTTTTGCACTGTTGGTGGGAATGCAAATTGGTGCAGTCACTGTGTAAAATGATATGGAGGTTCCCCAAAAAGTTAGAATTAGAATTACCCTAAGATCCAGTAATTGCACTGCTGGGTATTTACCCCAAAAATACAAAAACATGAATTCAAAGGGATACATGCACCCCTACATTTATAGCAGCATTATTTACAACAGTTAAACTATGGAAGCAGTCCAAGTGCCCATCAATAGATGAATGGATAAAGAAGATGTGGTACGTATGTATGTGTATATACACACATTATAATATATATAATGGAATATTACTCAGCCATAAAAAGAATGAAATCTTGCCATTTGCTACAACATGGATAGAACTAGACAGGATGGGGCGCCTGGGTGGCACAGCGGTTAAGCGTCTGCCTTTGGCTCAGGGCGTGATCCCGGAGTTATAGGATCGAGCCCCACATCAGGCTCCTCTGCTATGAGCCTGCTTCTTCCTCTTCCACTCCCCCTGCTTGTGTTCCCTCTCTTGCTGGCTGTCTCTCTCTGTCGAATAAGTAAATAAAATCTTTAAAAAAAAAAAGAACTAGACAGTATGACACTAAGTGGAATACGTCAGTCAGAGAAAGACAAATACCAAATGATTTCATATGTGGAATGTAAGAAACAAACAAGCACGGGGGAAAAAAGAGACAAATCAAGAAACAGACTCTTAACTACAGAGAACAAACTGATGGTTACCAGAGGGAAGGTGAAGTGGGATATGGGGTAAATAGGTGATGGGGATTAAAGAGTACACTTTTATCATGATGAAAAAAAATTTTTTTTAATTGTACATTTTTCGTTATACCACATATAATCACATATAAATTGTATGTACAGAAAGTAAACACCACAAAAACTATCCTCTCCGCTTTTAGTAATTTTGTTTCAGTATAATACTTTGAGTTTATACATAGGGTCATAATGAAACTTCTGGACTATAGTGATACTGCAGCGATACTATTGAAGACACTGCTAATTACATAACTAAAGCAAAATAAAGACCTGAGAAAAACGTTTTCTGTATGTTACATTTTTATATGATGAATTATATGGGGCAAATATTCATATTCAATCCACTAAACAATCCCATTATATGCATAACATGAAATCTCCCACTTAGATGAAATTGCTCTTATCCTATTTTGCCTCTGATGGGGTTTGGGACAGTCTGCCCCAAAATATGTCACTTTGTCATATTGATTATTTTGAATTAAAGTTACTTAAGAAACAGTCAGTATAAGAAGGACACTTTGACCCTGCTCTGTCCCCCTGAAAGCAAGAAATAAATTCTCCATGTGAAGGGTACTCTAGCAGAACCTGGAGAGTAAAAGGTATTCTTATCATCAGAGACAGGTAATTCAGGCCTGAGAAGGCTGTATAAACTTCATATATTTGCTGGGGTGCCTGGGTGACGCAGTCGTTAAGCGTCTGCCTTTGGCTCAGGGCATGATCCCGGTGTTCTGGGATCGAGCCCCACATCAGGCTCCTCCGCTAGGAGCCTGCTTCTTCCTCTCCCACTACCCCTGCTTGTGTTCCCTCTCTCGCTGGCTGTCTCTGTCAAATAAATAAATAAAATTTAAAAAAAAAAACCTTCATACATTTGCTACCCTAAATCCAAACTTATTTGTCTTGGTATTTCTTCACTAACTTATTGTTTCTTTGTCTAAAAGGTGTAAAAGCTGCCTGCTTTGCTCACTTCTTCAAGTCTCATATCCTAGACATATGAATTAAATTTTTCTTCTGTTAATTTGTCTTAAGTCAATTTAATTATCAGACCAGTCATGAAGTTAGAATTGAAAAAGGGAAAGTCCTACCCCCACCCCACCCCAAATATACTTCCTTCTTGCTATCAGTTTCCTAATGTTAAGAAAACTGTAAACTAGAAGACAAGCTTATTTTTAAGAGATATATGACTTCTAACTTAATAGCAAATAAGACCCCTGACTGAAATTAAACCAGTTTTTTCATGCATTTGGAAAAGTAGAATAAAATTTAGTTTGTCATGTAACTTACAGAATTAGCTTTATTAACTAGATAAAATGAGTAAATAACTAAAAGCAAAATAATTCAAAAGGTACATAAATTACGAAATTTCAAATTCAGCACTTATAAGGATAATAGTATGCCAAAAGTTAGTAAGTTAATGAATCTCGTGAACCTTCAAAACTCAAAGCATATAATAACTCCTAAATTTAAACTTGACCACAGAATTTTTTTTGGACAAAGCATCACCAAGAAATGGTATTTCAAGAAATACACTTTGAGGGACTACAACTATACAAAGTAGTATTACATACAATTTGCAACTGGACTTAAAATCCAAATAGACAAGATAAACACACATGAAATAAAAAAACTTCAGACACTCATACTAAATATATCGCAGCATTTCATGGTTTTGTGTCATAAAAACTATGAAACTAGTATTGCTAAGAGCCCAGAAAGGTAAGACCATAGGCTGAATTAGAATAGTCAATGTAGGGGCGCCTGGGTGGCACAGCGGTTAAGCGCCTGCCTTCGGCTCAGGGCGTGATCCTGGCGTTATGGGATCGAGTCCCATGTCAGGCTCCTCCGCTATGAGCCTGCTTCTTCCTCTCCCACTCCCCCTACTTGTGTTCCCTCTCTCGCTGGCTGTCTCTATCTCTGTCCAATAAATAAATAAAATCTTAAAAAAAAAAAAAAAGAATAGTCAATGTAAATTTTGTAATACTCTTAACAGTCTGAAACTGAAATTCTAAGTATTTTTATCTTATGCACTCACTACTTCTATAATTTTGGAATCTGTCACTGAGTAAGTAAAAAATCAGAACAGTTAAATAAAATGCTAAGGGTTTGATATATTCACTTAATTCTCCCACAATTCTTTTATGTATATGTTGTTACTTTCATTTTGAAAAACTTAAGTCCCACAGGTTAAAACTTACTTGTCCATGTACTTTTTTTTTTTTTTTTTTTTAAATGCCCAGCTCAGAGTCTAACGCGGGGTTTGGACTCACGACCCTGAGATCAAGACCTGAGCTGAGATCAAGAGTCGGACACTTACCCAACAGGGTCATCTGGGTGCCTCTTGTCCAGGTACTTAATACCACTGAACTGTACACATAAAAATGGTTGAGATAACAAATATTATGTGTATTTTACCATAAAAAATAAGAGAAAAAAAACTCACTTGTCCAGGTCATATAATGTATGTGAAATTCGTACAATTACTTCTACTCCAGCCTCAGTAGCCAGTTTCTTAATAGCTGCATCTCGTTCCTTTCCAAAAGGCTCAGAATCATACTCAATTGAAAGTTTAGTAATGTTCCATTCCTAAAATAAGAAAAAGGAACAAAAATGTACACAAATTTTAATAATTATTTTTCCATAACAATAATACATTCTGGGAAAAAGTGCAAAGCTCAAACTCTACAAATGAAATGATTATACATAAATCAAACTTTGAATATGCAGGAAGAAACCACACAATTTATAAATTCAGAATTATGAAACTAAGAAATGTACACTCACTAGATTTCAGGCATTGTACTAGGCAGTAGACAATCTAGTAATATGCTTGAAACCAGCACCCTACACTAAATTGGTTTGTACAGCACTTAACTTTTCAAATAATTTACACTTATATTATCTCATTTGTTCCTCAAAATAACCCCCAGTTTGGCACTTTGGTTGATATCTCCATTTGGCAGATAAGGTTATTTTAAAAATTTAGGGACTTGGGAGACTGGGTGGCTCGGTCAGTTAAGCACCTGCCTTCAGCTTGAGTCATGATCCCAGGGTCCTGGGATCGAGTCCTGCATTGGGCTCCCTGCTAAGCGGGGAGCCTGTCAAATAAATAAATAAAATCTTTAAATAAATAAATAAATCTTTAAAAAAAAAATTTAGGGACTTGCCCAAAGTTCACAAAGTACCAGAATACCTGGAGGGTATTTATGTCCACTGAATTTTTATCTGCTGATTCTAAGAATTGGTCTTTCACAAACCTTTTTTTTTTTTAAAGATTTTATTTATTTATTTGACAGAGAGAGAAAGCATGAGAAGGGGGAGGAGCAGAGGGAGAAGCAGACTTCCCACTGAGCAGGGAACCCGATGGAATGCGGGGCTCGATCCCAGGACCCTGAGATCATGACCCGAGCCGAAGGCAGATGCTTAACTGACTGAGCCACGTAGATGCCCTTTCACAAACCTTCGATAGTTAACATCGTTGCTTTGTGGAGGTACTCTGTTTTATAATTTTTTATTTCTGATTACAAAAATATTAACTGTGGAGATATAGAGATAGTAATAATGTCAGATATTTACTGAGTATCAGGTGCTATATTATCTGATAAGTTCTGTACACATCTCCTTATAGTGATTTTTAATGTGACTTCAGGGAATTGTGATTTCCTAAGGGGGTAGTAACTTTTTTTAATTCTAAATCTATTCTGATATATCTTATAAGAAAAAAAAATCAACTGTAAGTCTACTATTATTTAACTCACTAAATGGTAACATATTAATTCGCCAAACCCATACAGTTTAGACAAGGGCTGTTCCCAATGGTGAGTTAAAAAAAAATACTACTATAAACCTTGCAGTGTATATCCTTATCTTTATGCATGCATCTTAAACAATTTTGGGCATTTTTTCTATGTTTCCTAGAAATTGTTCCTTGAAAAACAATGAATAGATAAGATAAGCATATTTAAAATTTTGACGGACGCTGCCAAATTTTCCACCAGATATATTATACCAAGTCACACTCTCATCTGTACTATACCAAAGTGCTTGCTCCCCATACACTTGCCAGTAGTATGTTAAAGGTTTTTAAAAACCACTAACACATACACATGGTGTACACAGAAAAACAGTACCTCATTTTAAAAATTTTCCTTTCTTGAACATCTTGAAGAATGCATACCAAGCTGTCAATAGCTGTTACCTTTAAATTTAGGAGTCCAAATAAAGTAATTATTTTTTATTTTACACACTGTTACATTGCTCACATTTGTTAGTACAATCATGTACTGTTTTGGAAATTTAGAAATAAAACAAGAGTAGAAAGGCATTATATTTGTTTTATAATAAAGCAGAATAGAGTAGTAGTTAAAAAAGCATGGATCTAAAGTCAGACTTCCTGAGTTCAAAGACTGGCTCAACTATTAGAACAAATGGCTAAACTCTTCATGCCTGCTTCTTCATCTATAAAATGGGTAGAATGTGAGTAATGTGCTTAGACAGTACTTAGCACATAATAAACACTATGTGTTTGCTACAGTAAAATGAAAAAAAAATCATTATGTTACAGGGTTGCTGAAAGATTAAATGAGATAATGCACGTAAATTTTTAAGGACATAGTACACAGTAAGTCCTCAATGAACGACGGTTATTATTCCTAGCTCTTTGTACATTTCTTTTTTTGTGGGTTGCAGGTTATGTTTGCTTGTTTTTCTAGTGCAGCAAATTTTTCTCTCATGGACTTGTAAGAACTCCTTATATTTTAATGAGAGCAACCTTTCTCTGCCATACATGTTACAACTTTAGGAATAGTAGTTTGTAACTCTATGATCTTTTTTGATAATTTTTTAGTTTTTAGAGAGATGATAGAGTTTAAGATAAGTGAATAACACTTTGAAAAGGAAGGGAACATAGGTCAGATAGCTAAAGATCAAAATATAGACCACATTATTAGTAAAGATTAATTGGAGAAAACATACTAGGTTTATGGGCAGGTAAGCCTGTTAATATTTCACCCCTGAATTAAAGAGATTTACCCACTCAATGACAAGCAGCCCCTTTCCTGCAGTATGGGCTACCCCCATAAAATTTATTGCATAGGAAAAGAGAACAGGAGGTGTGCTCTCAGCAAGTGACAAGAAGAAAAGGTACAATCTGAGCTATACTCACCTAGTTCCTTCTATTAAACTCAACAATGAAATCTTTCACTTCTTCCCTGGGGATAAATTAGTGAATATCTCTCCAAAAGAAAAACGAAAAGCTAGGGAAGAGAAGGTTCTCCAAATATTAAATGTATTCATTTATACATCAAATATTATAATCTTTATACAGGCCACGAGATACAATGCTAGGTCCCTCCCTCCTGGAGCTTACTGAGGAAGACTGGCGACACAGAGGTAAATTTAAAAAGTAAACACATAATAACTATTAGAAAAAAAAAGAATGCTACGATAGAGAATATGGGGATGAGGGTAAGCTGATAAGCTAATTATCTACTCTTTTTCTTCCCCAATCACTCTAGCAAGACTTTCAGTTAGTGGTGAAAGTTTATAGCCTTGCTTTTCTCCCTATCTTAGGTGGAAAGCACTCAATATTTCACCATTAAGAATGACATTAGCTATGTTTTTAACAGACAACTTTTATCAAGTTAACATTTACCGATTTTCTATTCCTAGTTTGCTTAAAGTTTTTTAAATCATAAATGGATGTTGAATTATGTCCAATGCTTTTTCTTCATCTATTGAGATAATCTTAATAGCTTTTCCAATATTCTATTAATAGGAAGGATAACCTTAATTGATTTTTATAATGTTGAACCAACTCTGTATTCCTGGGGTAAACTAATGTAGTATTATTTAAAAATATTGCTAATTTCAATTTATTAATATATTGTTAAGGATATCTGAGTCTGTTTCTGGGGGGACATTTGGCTATTTTTTTTCCTTAAATTTCTTCATCAGGTTTTGCTATTAGAGTATGGTATTAGAGTTATGCTTGTCTCATAAAATAAGTGTTTTGGGGAAGTGTTCCCAACATTTTCCTATGTTTTCTAAAGTGTTATAAAACTGGTATGATTTCTTTCTCAAATATGTGATAGAATTCACAACTAAAGCCTTCTTGGGCCTGGAGTTTTACTTACAGGAAGGTTTTCAACTATAAATTCAATTTCTTTAAGAGATACAGGGCTATTCACTTTTTCTATTCTTTTCCTGAGAATTTTTTAACTTGCACTTTCAAGAAATTTTTCATCATTTCATCTTAGTTGTATAATTTATTGGCATTATGTTTATAACATCCTTTATTATGCTTTTAAAGTTTAGAGAATCTCTAGTGACATCCCCCTTTTTATTTTGAATAAAAGTGATTTTCTCCCTTTCTCACCGTGATCAATATTGCTAGTAGTTTATCAATTTAATCTTTTCGAAGACCCAGCTTTTGGCTTTTGTTGACTCAACCAATCAGGGTTCAGTCAGGAAACAGAAACCACATCAGCAATTTGAACAGGGAAAATTTAATATAAAGAATTATTAGCAAGTAAAATGTAGTCAACAATGACAAGGAGTAAAAGAGGAGTTAAGGCTACATTATCCAATATGGTAGATAGTCACTAGCGACAAGTGGCTTCTGAGCACTTAAAATGTAGCTAGTTGGAATAGAGATATGCTATAAAAATAAAATACACACTGGATTTCAAAGACTTATAAAAAAGTTTAAAATAGCTTAAAATTTTAATAATTTTATATTGAAAGGAACATATTTTGATATACTGGGTTAAATAAAAAATATGTTTTAAAATATATTATTAAAATTAACTTCATCTGTTTCTTTTACTCTTTTAAATGTGGCTATTAGAAAATTTAAAATTATATATGTGGCTTCTGTAGTCTAAGGTATCCAAAATTAGCAATTGCAGAACACTGCTACCACCACTAAATGGAGGGAAAATAAGAAAATAATGAATTAAGAACTTAGAAGAAAAGAACCCTCCATGTTGATTCACACCTCAATGCATGGGTTCTCCTGTCACAGTAACACAAAACCTGCCCTGTAGTGAAGAACTTGCCAAAGGGCAAGGCCAGACCTGGTTCACAGGAACAGCACCCCAGGTGGCTGAGATACTTCCTACAAGGGTGTAGGTAAACTGGAGCTGGCCTGTGGAAGTGACCTATCAAGAAGCAGAGAAATTTGCCAGAGGGTGTGGTTAGGCTGGGGCTTGTCCACAAGGGAGGGTGAGATAAATACTACTGGGTCTCCCACATGCTCAACTGCCAGCTAATGTGCTAAGTAAAAAGCACAAGGCTACCAATATGGAAAGCCCCTTCTCTCCTACTATGACTTTGCAGAGAACCACCACCACCATCTCTCGACAAAACCTAATATCAAGCCAGGTGACAAAGGAGAAATGTTGACAACATCCAGATTCACTATCACAAAGCAGGACTTAAAAGGGTGGATTAGAGCTGAGAGACAATAAATTGATAATTGCAATTTATTTTCTCTATTGTTTGTCTGCTTTCTGTTTCATTGATTTCCATTCCTCTGTTTATTATTTTCTTTCTTCTACTTACAATACTATAGGTTTGATTTGTTCTTTTCCTCTACTTTTTAAAAAGGTGGAAGCTTAGTTCTTTGATTCCTTCTTTTCTAATAGAATATTGAAGGCTATTAATTTTCCTCTAAGCACTGCTGTAGCTGAATCCCATAAATGTTTTTTAATGGCAAGTAGAATTTTAATATTTTAAAGAAATTACCCTAATGTTATTAATACTAATTTTTAACTGAAGTATGTTGTGAATCCCATAAATTTTTGTATAGTTTCCATTATCAGTTCTAAATATTTGCAATTCTCTTGCTATTCATTTTAATTCTACTGAAGTCAAATAATATATTCTGTAAGATGTCAGCTTTTTGAAATTTATTGATAACTGTTTTGTGGCTGAACATATGGTTTATCTTGGTGAATATTTCATACACGTTAAAAAAGAATGTGCAGTTTTGGGGTATAGTGTTCTGCAAATATCACTATATCAAATTGGTTAACAGCATTATTCATATCACCCATATCTTTATTACTTTTTGCATATTCTATCAATAACAGGGTTTATCAGTTTGAGATTCATGTATTTTTATGTTGTTAGTTGATACATATACATTTATAATAGTTTTATCTTATTGATGTAAGATTGCTCATTCTCTGGTAATTCTGTCTTGAATTCTACTTTCTTAGGCTTACTGTTTGCAAAATATATCTTTTTCAGCCTTTATTTCAAACTGTTTATTAATTTAAAATTTTTTAAAGGTTTTATTTATTTATTTGACAGAGAGAGAGAAGGAACACCAGCAGGGGGAGTGGAAGAAGGAGAAGCAGGCTTCCCGCTGAGCAGGAAGCCCAATGCAGGGCCAGATCCCAGGACCCCAGGATCATGACCTGAGCTGAAGGCAGATGCCTAACAACTGAGTCACCCAGGAGCCCCAATTAAATTTTTTTTATTTAAGTAGAGTTAATACATAATGTTATGCTGGTTCCAGACCTACAACACAGTGATTCAAATGCTCTACATGTTATGCTATGCTCACCACAAATGTAGCTACCGTCTGTGACCATAAAACACTATTACAATATCATGGCCTATATTCCCTATGCTGTGCCTTTTATTTCTGTGACTTATTCCTTCCATAACTGGAAACCTGTATCTCCTGTTTTTCACATTTTTTTTCTGTTTTTCATATTCTTATTTTTTATTATTTATTTTAAAGACTTATTTATTGATTTTAGAGAGAAATAGAGCAAGAGAGAGCAGGGGGAGGGGCAGAGGGAGAAGGAGAGAGAATCCTTAAGCAGACTCCCTACAGAGGAAGGAGCCCAATGCAGAGCTCGATCCCAGGATTCTGAGATCATGACCTGAGCCAAAATCAAGAGTTGGACACTTAACTGACCAAGCCACCCATGTGCCCCTCTTCATATTTTTAAAATGTCTCTTCTAATTAGCACATAGTTGGTTCTTGCTTGTTATTTATCCAGTCTGACAACTTGTGCCTTTTAAATGGTGAGCTTGAAGTAGACCATTTACACTGAACAAAATTATTGATAGAGTTGAGCTTAAATTTACCCATCTGTTTTCATTTAAATGAGTCAAATATTTTTAGTATTCCATTTATACTCCTAGATTAACTTTTTTGAAATATCTCTTTATGCTATTTTATTTTTTTTAAAGGTTTTATTCATTTATTTGATAGACAGCCCGCAAGAGAGGGAACACAAGCAGGGGGAGTGGGAGAGAAAGAAGCAGGCTCCCAGTCAAGCAGGGAGCCCGATGCGGGGCCCGATCCCAGGACCCCAGGATCACACCCTGAGCCAAAGGCAGACACCTAACGACTGAGCCACCCAGGAGCCCCTCTTTATGCTATTTTAGATCACAGTGTACATTCTTATCACTGTCTACCTACAAATCATATATTACTATTGAATAATGTAAGAATATAGATACTTGTATTTATTTTGCTCCCATCTTGTGTGATCCTGTTATAAATTTTGTTTCTATATATATTACAAGCCCCTTAAATATTGATATTATCTCCTACGATTCACTGCTATTAGTTGGTTTTAACCTGTCAATAGTCTTAAAGAAAATGGAATATATAAATATACATAATTAAAAATAACAAAAAAGTTGGTCTTTTATATTTCCCCATATATTTAGTGTTCTTGCTTCTTTCTTGCAGATCCTGTCTTTCATCCACAATGACTTCCTTTCACCTAGCAGAACTTCCTTTAGTATTTCTTACAGTACAGATCTGCTGGAAATGAATTATTCTGTTTTTGTCTGCCTGTAAATGCCTTCATTTTACCTTTTTAAATTTATATCTATCTATCTATCTATCTATCTATCTATCTATCTATCTATCTATCTATCTAAGTCTATAGCACCAGGTATTCCCAGGCAGTCTCCCATCCATGTACTAATCAGGCCCAACACTGCTTAGCTTCTGAGATCAGACAAGATCAGACACATTTTAGGGTGGCATGGCCTTAGACAACCTTATTTTTCTTCTTCTTCAGGGTGGTATGGGCTTAGATTACCTTCTTCCTATTCTTTTTTTTTTTTTTAAGACTTATTTATTTTAGAGAGAACAGGAGGGAGGAGCAAAGAGAGAGAGGGAGAGAGAGAGAATCTCAAGCAGACTCCCCTCTGAGTATGGAGACTGATGCAAGGCTCAGTCTCACTACCCTGAGATCACGACCTGAGCTGGAATCAAGAGCTGAATGCTTAACTGAGTCACCCAGGTACCACTACCTTCTTTTTTTTAAATGAATATTTTTGCTAAGTTAGCAAAGTTGTTTGTAGGTTTTTTTTTTTTTAAAGATTTATTTTTAGAGAGAGAACGAGTGCAAGCAAGGAGGGGCAAAGGGAGAGAATCTTTCAAGCAGACTCCCCACTGAGTGAGGAGCCTGACATTGGGCTCAATCCCACAACCCATGAGATCATGACCTGAGCCAAAAACAAGAGTCGACACCCAACCAACTGAGCTGCCCAGGCATCCTGTGTGTAGTTCTTTATAAAGATGTCATTCAATTACCTTCTGGACTCAATGGTTTCTGATTTAAAAAGCCACCAACATTCTTATTGTCGTTCCCTGAATATGTCTTTTCACCTCTGGCTACTTATAAAATTTTCCAACTTTGGTTTTCAGTTAATTAACTTTGAGGTGGCAAGACGTGGTTTTCTTCATATTTATGCTGTTTGGGGTTTTGTTGAGCTTCTTGACACTGTGGGTTGATATCTTTTATCAATTTCAGAAAATTCTTTTTTTTTATTATGTTATGTTATTCACTATACATCATTAGTTTTTGATGTAGTGTTGCATGATTCATTGTTTGAGTATAACACCCAGTGCTCCATGCCATACGTGCCTCCTTAATACCCATCATCAGCCTATCCCAATCCCCCACCCCCCTCCCTTCTGAAGCCCTCAGTTTGTTTCCCAGAGTCCATAGGCTCTCGTGGTTCAATTCCCCTGCTTACCCCCCCTTCATCCTTCCCTTCCTTCTCCTACTGATCTCCCTGCTATTCCTTATGTTCCACAAATGAGTGAAACCATATGATAACTGTATTTCTCTGCTTCACTTATTTCACTTAGGATAATCTCCTCCAGTCCCGTCCATGTTGATGCAAATGTTGGGTAATCGTTTTTTCTGATGGCTGAGTAATATGCCATTGTATATATGGACCACATCTTCTTAATCCAGTCATCTGTTGAAGGGCATCTCGGCTCCTTCCACACAGTTTAGCTATTGTGGACAATGCTGCTATGGACACTGAGGTGCATATGGCCCTTCTCTTCACTACATCTGTATCTTTGGGGTAAATACCCAGTAGTGCAATTGCTGAGTCAGAGGGTAGCTCTACTGTCAACTTTTTGAGGGACCTCCACACTGTTTTCCAAAGTGGCTGTACCAACTGCATTCCTACCAACAGTGTAAGAGGGTTCCCCTTTCTCCACATCCTCTCCAACATTTGTTGTTTCTTGTCCATTCTTGCCATTCTAACTGGTGTAAGGTGGTATCTCAATGTGGTTTTGATTTGAATTTCCCTGATGGCTGATGATTTTGAACATTTTTTCATGTATCTGTTAGCCATT
This sequence comes from Ailuropoda melanoleuca, assembly GCF_002007445.2. Taxonomy (NCBI): domain Eukaryota; kingdom Metazoa; phylum Chordata; class Mammalia; order Carnivora; family Ursidae; genus Ailuropoda; species Ailuropoda melanoleuca. Next base: position 76,054,541 of record NC_048232.1, read on the forward strand.
TGTATGTCTTCATTGGAAAAGTGTCTGTTCATATCTACTGCCATTTTTTTTAAACATTTTATTTATTTATTTGACAGACAGATAGAGATAGCCAGCGAGAGAGGGAACACAAGCAGGGGGAATGGGAGAGAAAGCAGCAGGCTCCCAGTGGAGGAGCCTGATGTGGGGCTCGATCCCAGAATGCTGGGATCACGCCCTGAGCCGAAGGCAGACGCTTAACAACAGAGCCACCCAGGCGCCCCTCAACTGCCCATTTTTTGATTTGATTATTTGTTTCTCGTGTATTGAATTTGAGAAGTTCTTTATAGATCTTGGATACCAGCCTTTTATCTGTAGTTTCATTTGCAAGTATCTTCTCCCATTCTGTGCGGTGCCTCTTTGTTTTGATGACTGCTGTGCAGAAACTTTTTATCTTGATGAAGTCCCAAAAGTTCATTTTTTCTTTTGTTTCCCTTGCCTTTGGAGACGTGTCATGAAAGAAGTTGCTGTGGCTGATGTCGAAGAGGTTAGAGCCTATGTTCTCCTCTATGATTTTGACAGATTCCTGTCTCACATTGAGGTCTTTCATCCATTTGGAGTTTATCTTTGTGTATGGTGTGAGAGAGTGGTCAAGTTTCACTCTTTTGTATATAGGTGTCCAATTTTCCCAGCACCATTTATTGAAGAGCCTGACTTTTTTCCATTGGATGTTTTTTCCTGCTTTGTCAAAGATTAGTTTACCATAAAGTCGAGGGTCCATTTCTGGAGTCTCTATTCTGTTCCACTGGTCTATGTGTCTGTTTTTGGGCCAGTGCCATGCTGTCTCGGTGATCACAGCTTTGTAGTATAGCTTGAAATCAGGCAATATGGTGCCCCCCCCAGCTTTGTTTTTTTCAACATTTCCTTGGCAATTCAGGTCTTTTCTGATTCCACACAAATTTTAGGATTGTTTGTTCCAGTTCTTTGAAAAATGTCATTGGTATTTTGACTGGGATGGCGTTGAAAGTGTAGATTGCTCTGGGTAGCACAGACATTTTAACTATGTTTATTCTTCCGATCCATGAGCACGGAATATTTTTCCATCTTTTTGTGTTTTCTTCAATGTCTTTCATCAGTGTTCTGTAGGTTCTAGAGTATAGATCCTTTACCTCTCTGGCTAAGTTTATTCCAACATATCTTATGGTTTTTGGTGCTACTGTAAATGGAATCGATTCCCTAATTTCTCTTTCTTCAGTCACACTGTTCGTGTATAGAAATGCAACCGATTTCTGAGCATGGATTTTGTATCCTGCCACATTACTGAATTGTTTTTTTTTTTATTTACCAATTTTTATTTTTATTTTATTTTATTATTTTTTATTTTGGGGGGCTTTAAGTTCTGGGTAACTTACCAATTTTTATTTATTTTTTTATAATAATATTTTTTATTATATTATGTTAGTCACCATAGAGTACATCCCTGGTTTTTGATGTAAAGCTCCAGATTCATTAGTTGCATATAACACCCAGCGCACCATGCATGGTGCACATTACTGAATTATTGTATGAGTTATAGTAATTTGGGGGTGGAGTCTTTTGGGTTTTCCATGTAAAGTATCATGTCATCTGCAAAGAGAGAGAGTTTGACTTCTTCTTTGCCAATTTGAATACCTTTTATCCCTTTTTGTTGTCTGATTGCTGTTGCTAGGACTTCTAGTACTATGTTGAACAATAATGGCAAGAGTGGGCACCCTTGTCGTGTTCCTGATCTTAAGGGCAAGGCTCTCAGCTTTTCCCCACTGAGGATGATATTCGTTGTAGGCTTTTCATAGATGCTTTTTATGAAATTGAGGAATATACCCTCTATNCCCTTGTCGTGTTCCTGATCTTAAGGGCAAGGCTCTCAGCTTTTACCCACTGAGGATGATATTCGTTGTAGGCTTTTCATAGATGCTTTTTATGAAATTGAGGAATATACCCTCTATCCCTACACTCTGAAGGGTTTTAATCAGGAAATGATGCTGTATTTTGTCAAATGCTTTCTCTGCATCCATTGAGAGGATCATATGGTTCTTGTCTCTTCTCTTATTAATGTGATCCATGTGCAAATGTTGAATCACCCCTGCATCCCAGGGATGAATCCCACTTGGTTGTGATGGCTAATCCTTTTAAAGTACTGTTGGATCCTATCAGCTAGGATCTTGTTGAGAATTTTGGCATCCATATTCATTAGGGATATTGGTCTGTAATTCTCCTTTTTGATGGGGTCTTTGTCTGGTTTTGGGATCAAGGTAATACTGGCCTCATAGAATGAGTTTGGTAGTTTTCCTTCTGTTTCTATTTTCTGAAAGAGCTTCAGGAAAATAGGTATTATTTCTTCTTTGAATGTTTGGTAGAATTCCCCAGGGAATCCATCAGGCCCTGGACTCTTGTTTTTTGGGAGGTTTTTGATCACTAATTCAATCTCTTCATGATTAATTGGTCTGTTTAGATAATCTATTTCTTCCTGTTTCAGTCTTGGTAGTTTATAGGTTTCCAGGAAGGCATCCATTTCTTCCAGGTTGTTTAATTTATTAGCATATAGTTGTTGATAACAGTTTCTAATGATTATTTCTATTTCCTTGGTGTTGGTTGTAATCTCTCCCCTTTCATTCATAATTTTATTAATTTGGGTCCTTTCTCTATTCTTTTGAATAAGTCTGGCCAGTGGCTTATCAATCTTATTAATTCTTTCAAGGAATCAGCTTCTAGTTTGGGGATCTGCTCTACTGTCCTCCTGGTTTCTAATTCATTGATCTCTGCTCTAATCTTAATCAATTGTGTCCTCGTGCATGGGTTAGGCCTGTTCTTCTGTTCCATCTCCAGCTTCTTAAGGTGAGAATATAAGGACTGCATTGATTGTTCTATTCTTTTGAGTGAGGTGTGGATGGCTATGTATTTTCCCCTTAGGACTACCTTTGCAGTGTCCCATAGGTTTTGGACTGATGCATTTTCATTCTCATTGGTTTCCATAAATTGCTTAAGTTCTTCTTTAATTTCCTGGTTTACCCAATCATTCTTAAGCAGGATGTTTCCAAGTGTTTGAGTTTCTTCCAAATTTTTCCTTGTGATTGAGTTCCAGTTTCAAAGCATTGTGGTCTGAGAATATGCAGAGAATAATCTCAGTCTTTTGAGACATGTTTTGTGACCCAGAATATGGTCTATTCTGGAGACAGTCCTATGTGCATTCGAAAAGAATGAGTGTTCTGTTCTAGGGTGTAGTGTTCTGTATATATCTATGAGGTTCATCTGGTCCAGTATATCATTCAAAGCTCTTGTTTCTTTGTTGATTTTCTGCTTAGATGATCTGTCTATTGCTGAGAGTGGAGTGTTGAGGTCCCTTACTATTAACGTATTATTACCTATATATCTCTTTATTCTGGTTAAGAGTTGGCTTGTATATCTGGCTGCTCTCCTGTTGGGGGCATAGATACTTATAATTGTTAGATCCTCTTGTTGGATACACCCTCTAAGAATAATAATATAGTGTCCTTCTGTATCTCTAACTACAGTCTTTAGCTTGAAATCTAATCTGTCTGATATGAGAATTGCTACTCCAGCTTTCTTTAAAGGTCCGTTGGCACAAAAAATTGTTCTCCATACCTTCATTTTCAGTCTTAATGTAACTTTAGGTTCAAAATGAGTCTCTTGTAGACAGCATATGGATGGGTCATGTCTTTTTATCCAATCTGCAACCCTGTGGCATTTTATGGGAGCATTTAGGCCATTCACATTGAGAGTGATTATTGAGAGATATGATTTTAATAATGTCATGCTGCCTGTGAAGTCTTTGTTTCTACAGATTGTAAATTTCTGTTCTCTATCACTCTTGGAGTCTTTTTACTTTTATAGAACCCCCCCTTAATATTTCTTGTAGGGTTGGCCTGGTGGTCACATATTCTTTCAGTTTCTGCCTGTCTTGGAAGCTCTTTGTCTCTCCATCCATTCTGAATGGCAGCCTTGCTGGATAAAGAATCCTTGGCTGCACGTTCTTCTCACTTAGTGCTCTGAATATGTCTTGTCAGCTTTTTCTGGCTTGCCAGGTTTCTGTAGACAAGTCTGACATTATTCTGATGTTCCTCCCTCTGTATGTGAGGAATCTCTTCCCCTTGGCCGCTTTCAAGATTGTTTCCTTGGATCTAAGATTTGTGAATTATACTATTATGTGATGTGGTGTTGGTCTGTTCTCATTGATCTTGGGAGGAGTCCTCTCTGCCTCTTGGACACGAATGCTTATTTCCTTCACAAGATTACAGAAGTTCTCAGCTACAATTTGTTCAAATATCTCTTCTAGACCTTTCTCTTTCTCCACCCCCTTGGGGATGCCAATGATTCTGACACTGGAATGTTTCATTGAGTCAATAATCTCCCATAGTCTTATTTCTTGAAAGTGGAGTTTCTTAAGCCATGTTTCTTCTCTTTCTTTTCTATCATCTCATCCTCTAACACACTAATTCATTCTTCTGCCTCGTTTACCCTGGTCATCAGAGCATCCAGTTTAGACTGCATTTGATTCAGAGCATTCTTAATTTCCACCAGATTCACTCCCATTTCTGCCCTTAGAGATTCCATATTTTCGTTAATATTTTTTTCAAGCCTACACATCATCTTGACCATTGTTACTCTGAAATCCATTCCAGACAATTTAGTTATATCCATATCCATTAGTCCTGTGGCAGAGGCCAGAGTCTGTTTCTTTCCTTTGTTGGGGGTTCCTCCTCCTTGTCATTCTGATGTGGTGTGGTTGCGGGGATGTACAGAGCCCAAATTATTGACCAGGACCCAAGCAAGATGTACTTGTTTTATAGGGACCCTAGGGATGTGGCCCTTGTTTTTTCAGCCTGCCTTCTGGGGGAGGGGCCTGCTGTGCTGATACTCAGGCAACCCTGTTTGGGTAGAGTTGCCCTGTCCCCTGGGGGGGGGCAGCGATGGGCACAGTGAGAACCAGTTTTTCCAGGCGTTTGTCCTCTGGCATCTTTCCCTGGTGGTTTTCTGTGACTCTTCAGAGGGTCAGAGCAGCAGTGACCGTATCCAAACCTCTGTCTCAGAACAGAGATCACAGTCTGCTCTTCACTGAACTCTCCTGGCCACTCTAACTCTTTTTCTGTCAGAGCTGCTAAAAACCCCACAGCGTCCCGGGTTGTGCGCCCCACAGCCGTTCTCCCAGTCCTCGCTCCCAGGGCCGGCACATCTCTGCCCAATGTGCTTCTAACACCGCCAGCCACCCCTGGTTCCCGCATGTGCTCCAGAGCTCCAGTTTTTAGTCTGGTCACATGTGCACTCCAGAGCTCCCGGTTTCAGTCTTGTTCATGCACTCCTGAGCTCCCAGTTTTGGTCTGGTCCACACGCACGCTCCTGAACTCCCGGTTTCAGTCTGGTTCCTGGTGGCTATCGGTCCACGAGTCCAGCCCACTTCCCAGCACAGGAGGCTACTGCTTCCCAGCACCCAAGCGTGGTGGCTCCCTTCCCCTCCCGTTTATCTTCCGATATCTGTGTGCAGCTTCACTGCTCCCCGCTTCGTACCTCAATACCCAGTGCCAGAGATGTTTGTTTGTAGAGATCCAGATGTATCTTCTTACCAATTTTAGAAAATTCTTAATCATTATCTCTTCAAACATTTTTTTTTTCTGTCCCAATCTCTCTCCCCTTTTTTTTCTAGGTCTCCAGTTATACATATGTTAGGCCATTTACTACTGTTCCACATGTACACACTCAGTTCCCTTTTTAAAAAGATTTCCTTCTTTTTGTGCTTCAGTTGGGATAAATTTCAATTGCCAGTCTTCAAGTTCACTGATCTTTCTTCTGCTCTGTCTACTCTGAAAAAGCCCACTGAATGAATTCTTCATTTCCTTCTTTCTAATAGTTTTCATTTTATACTGAAATTATCATCTATTCACATTTCCCACCTTTGACAAGATTCTTTAATATCTATGGCATAATTATTGTAAAGTCCTTTATTCTAATCCAACATTTGCATCAACTGTGGGACTATTTCTACTGGGTTTTTTTTTTTCTTTTCTTTCTTTTTTTTACTTGATTGCAAGTCACATTTTCCTGCTTCTTCATTTGTCTCATAATTTTTGATTGTATGACAGACAACAGTGTAAAGGACAGAGATGGAACAAATAATATTTATCTCTAGAAAAGTACATATTCTTGGCTCTGACTGCTAGAATTTGAATTACTATAGTCTGTAATTGAGGTGGGGCTTGGCTTTGCTGCTGCTTTAGTTAAATTCCATTCACCACTGAGGTTCAAATATTTTGAGGGTAGGATCCAGGTTTATCAACAGGGCTTGGGACCTGAGCATAGACAAGATTCTAGATGTCTCACTCTGCTTTACAGCCTAGTTAATAGCTTTACAAACTGTATATCTCTCTCTGCTTTGCTGTCTACCCATCAACTCTGTGGTTGCTGGGGAGTTCTCTTTGTTTTCCAGCCCTGTCCCCTAATTTTCTGTACCTCTGGAGACATCTTTCTACCCTGCTGTCCTGTCCCCAGCTTCAGTGGACTGCTACTTTGTACTAAGCAAATGCCCATTAGCACTTCAGTGAGGGATCTCTCTCAGCTCTTCTGCCTTGCCCCAGCCTTTGGTATATTGCCACTGGTACTCCACAAAAGCACTGCAGGAAAGAACTACAGAGTGCGTATGAACTTGTCTGTGATCAGGGTTTCTTGGAATTCTAATCTGCCATGTCAGTCCATGTATGACCACAAAAAGCTTGGTAAATTTCAACTGGTTTCCTTTTACTCTCAACTACAGTGGATTCCCTTCTTTTTCTGCTGTGCCTCCATGGATATAGACATGAGTCTCTTTCCTATGAAAAGCTCATCTCTTTATGGAATTTACTTAGGTTTCTCTGTGTCCTCGACTCTCTAGCAGGTTAAAAAAAAAAAAACAACCTACGATTTTGTAGCATATTCACTTTCTTCTCATTGTTGAGACATTAGCCCTAGAAACATATTTATGGATGTCTTCTCTGGCAAGGGAAACAAAAGCAAATTAAACTATTGGGAGTACACCAAAATAGAAAGCTTTCACACAATGAAGGAAATCAACAAAACAAAAAAGTAATCGACTGAATGGAAGACGGTATTTATAAATGATATATCATCCAAGAAGAGATTAATATCCAAAATATATAAAGGACCCTCGGTTTGTTTCCTATAGTTAAGTCTCTTATGGCATTAAGGAGGGCATTTGATGTAATGAGCACTGGGTGTTATACGCAACTGATGAATCACTGAACTCTACCTCTGAAACTAATAATATACTATATGTTAATTAAATTTAAATTAGAAAAATGGTCAAAGGACCTGAATAGACATTTTTCCAAAGAAAATATACAGATGGCCAACAGATACAAAAAAGGATGCTCAACATCACTCATCATGAGGGAAATGCAAATCAAAACCACAATAAGATATCATCTCACACCACTCAGAATGGCTAGTATTAAAAAGACAAGAAATAGCAAGTGCTGGCAAGAATGTGGAGAAAAGGGAACCCTGATGTGATGTTGGTGGGAATGTGAATTGGTGCAGCCACTGTGGAAAACAGTATGGAGGTTCCTCATAAAATTAAAAATAGAAATACTGTATGATCCAGTAATTCTACTACTGGGTATTTACTCAAAGAAAATGAAAACACTAATTCAAAAAATATATGTACCTCTATGTTTGTTGCAGGATTATTTATAATAATCAAGATATGGAAGCAACCTAAGTGTCCACTGATAGATGGATGGATAAAGATGTAGTATGTCTGTGTGTGTGTGTGTGTAATGGAATATTACTCAGTCACAAAAAAGAATGAAATCTTGCTATTTACAACAACATAGATGGACCTAGGGTATATTATCCTAAGTGAAATAAGTCAGACAAAAAAAGGCAAATATATGATTTCCTTATATATGGAATCTAAAAAACAAAACAAATGAACAAACAAACCAGGCTCTTAAATACAGAGGACAAACTGGTGGTTGCCAGAGGGGAGGTGGGTGGGAAGATGAACAAAATAGATGAAAGGGATTAAGAGGTACAAACCTCCAGTTATAAAATAAATAAGTCATGGAGATGAAAAATATTGCATAGGGAATATCGTCAATAATATCGTAATAACATTGTATGGTGACAGATGGTGACTATACTTATGGTGAGCACTGAGTGATATATAGAATTGTTGAATTGATATGCTCTATACCTGAAACTAATATAACATTGTACGTCAATAATATATTCATTATCATTATATTATTATATAATATATAATTATATATAATTATATAATATATAAATAATATATTTTATATAATTATATATTTATATATACAAATATATTATATAATTATATATGTAATATGCTATATAATTATATAATATATATAATATTCATTATCATTATATAATTCAATAATAAATAAAAAAGAAAAGAAAAGAAAAAAAAAGAAAATGTAAGTGAAATCATGTCACTCATATGCTCAAAAATCTCCATGGATCCCATTTCTCTCAGAGTAACAGCCAAACTCCTAAACATGGTCTATAAATAAAGTTCCGTGATCTGGCTCCTTGCAACCTCTCTGACCCTTTCTCTCATTTTCACTCACTGCTTCTACCCATTCTGGCCTTCTTGCTATTCCTAAACAAGTCATGGCACACTTTCACATGCAGGCCTTTCTAACTACTGTTCCCTCTGCCCGCAACATTCTTTCCCCATGTTGATTTTAGCAGCTCAAAATGATAGATTCTCACAAGTCTGTCAACTAACTAACTAGATGGTGGTTCTGTTGGTCTCACCTGGGCTCACTCATGAGTTTGCAATCAGTTGACAGTTTGGCTGGGCCTAGAGGATCTGAGATAATCTCTCTCCTACATCTCAGATCTTGGTGCTGGCTATTGATTGGCCTTCTATCTCTCCATAGTCTCCCTTAATATGATATTCTAGCCCATATTCCCTGCATGATACAAGAAGCATTCCAAAAGGGCAAAGACAGAAGCTTCAAGGCTCCTTGAAGCTTAGGATTTGGAATTCAATGTCTTCCTTGTCAGTTGGTCAGAATAAGTTATATGGCCAACCCAGATTTATTTAATTGACCTTTTGGTGGAACAAGGTGGAAAATGTTGTAAATTCACAATATCACATCCCAGATATTTGCATGGCTCAGTCCCTTCACGTTTGCTCATATGTCATCTTAGAAGTGAGGCCTTCCATGATCCCATATAAAAAATTACCCTTCCTTCACCTTGGCATTTAATATCCCACACTTTATTTTAGCACCTATCACCACCTGACACTTCATATTTACTTGTTTATTATCTGCCTCCTTCCTACTATCATATAAGCTCTGCCAAGGTAGGAATGTCTTCTATTTGGCTCACTAGTATATCCACACCACCTTGAACNATAGATGGACCTAGGGTATATTATCCTAAGTGAAATAAGTCAGACAAAAAAAGGCAAATATATGATTTCCTTATATATGGAATCTAAAAAACAAAACAAATGAACAAACAAACCAGGCTCTTAAATACAGAGGACAAACTGGTGGTTGCCAGAGGGGAGGTGGGTGGGAAGATGAACAAAATAGATGAAAGGGATTAAGAGGTACAAACCTCCAGTTATAAAATAAATAAGTCATGGAGATGAAAAATATTGCATAGGGAATATCGTCAATAATATCGTAATAACATTGTATGGTGACAGATGGTGACTATACTTATGGTGAGCACTGAGTGATATATAGAATTGTTGAATTGATATGCTCTATACCTGAAACTAATATAACATTGTACGTCAATAATATATTCATTATCATTATATTATTATATAATATATAATTATATATAATTATATAATATATAAATAATATATTTTATATAATTATATATTTATATATACAAATATATTATATAATTATATATGTATATGCTATATAATTATATAATATATATAATATTCATTATCATTATATAATTCAATAATAAATAAAAAAGAAAAGAAAAGAAAAAAAAAGAAAATGTAAGTGAAATCATGTCACTCATATGCTCAAAAATCTCCATGGATCCCATTTCTCTCAGAGTAACAGCCAAACTCCTAAACATGGTCTATAAATAAAGTTCCGTGATCTGGCTCCTTGCAACCTCTCTGACCCTTTCTCTCATTTTCACTCACTGCTTCTACCCATTCTGGCCTTCTTGCTATTCCTAAACAAGTCATGGCACACTTTCACATGCAGGCCTTTCTAACTACTGTTCCCTCTGCCCGCAACATTCTTTCCCCATGTTGATTTTAGCAGCTCAAAATGATAGATTCTCACAAGTCTGTCAACTAACTAACTAGATGGTGGTTCTGTTGGTCTCACCTGGGCTCACTCATGAGTTTGCAATCAGTTGACAGTTTGGCTGGGCCTAGAGGATCTGAGATAATCTCTCTCCTACATCTCAGATCTTGGTGCTGGCTATTGATTGGCCTTCTATCTCTCCATAGTCTATGGGCTAGATATTCTAGCCCATATTCCCTGCATGATACAAGAAGCATTCCAAAAGGGCAAAGACAGAAGCTTCAAGGCTCCTTGAAGCTTAGGATTTGGAATTCAATGTCTTCCTTGTCAGTTGGTCAGAATAAGTTATATGGCCAACCCAGATTTATTTAATTGACCTTTTGGTGGAACAAGGTGGAAAATGTTGTAAATTCACAATATCACATCCCAGATATTTGCATGGCTCAGTCCCTTCACGTTTGCTCATATGTCATCTTAGAAGTGAGGCCTTCCATGATCCCATATAAAAAATTACCCTTCCTTCACCTTGGCATTTAATATCCCACACTTTATTTTAGCACCTATCACCACCTGACACTTCATATTTACTTGTTTATTATCTGCCTCCTTCCTACTATCATATAAGCTCTGCCAAGGTAGGAATGTCTTCTATTTGGCTCACTAGTATATCCACACCACCTTGAACTCTGCCTTGTACATAGTAGGCACTCAATCAATATTTATTGAATGAATTCTCTTATTCAAATGAGCATGTACTACAAAATAATAAGGCAAGAGTCCAAAATAACTCAAAAAGCATAAAACAAATTTTATGCATGTGACATATGAGTGGCTTTAGATGTTCTCTGATTTATAATATGATTTTGAACAGAACAGTTTGTTACACTTCAGTGAGTCCATCTATAAAGACTTTAGTCCCTGTTTCTTGGATATAATGAGAATGTTTTAATGTTAAACTGTTCACTAAAAGTTTCTGCTGAGCCTAGAATGTACATGGTCTTGGTAGCTTACCATGCTGGCACCAAATGTGGAAGCTGCAAGATTTAACTGCATAATAATAACAATTTATGTAAGATTCATATGATTAATAGTGTATCCAAGTTTTGCCTACATTGTGTCTGATAAGTTTATCATTTCTTCAAAACATAAAAAAAGAAGTAAAAAAAAAAAGTCCTATATTAAGTTCAGGAAAAATTCTAAGTAGAAAACACATCAGAAAAAACAACAGTTTATCAGTAAATATGTAAATATAAATGTAAATATGTATATATATGTAAATATGTCTATATAAAAAATAAAAATGTTCTGACCCCATTCCTGAATCTACTCAATACAAATAGAATGAGTGAATGCTATAGAGAGGAGAAGATGTATACTAGACATCAGTACTGGAACCACTCTCACCACCCCAATCAACTAAAGCACTGTTGTTACCAGTCTAAAACAGTTTTACCTTCCATGTGGGAAATAGGATTACTTACCTATTAAAAATTCTATTTTCTGTACTAGAATAATAAAACCAGAGACAATAATGTAAATGAGTCAGCTGGTTACCAACAAAAGAATCTTTTCTCTGAGAGAAACGGAGGTGTGAGGGTGGAGGAGTGGGAAGGAGACCTGCTTTTTATTGTAAATCCTTTTAGGTTTTTTTTTTTTTTAACACATGCATGTAGCACCTCTAAACAAAAAGTAAAAATAAAAACATCAATGCATTAAAGAAAAAAGGAATTCATTCCCTCTATGGCTGTAGACATAGTATATAATCTGAAAAGGAAGTCTTCATAAGTGGTATTTTACATAGTACATAGCCCAAGGAAAATCAGAATAAAATAGTAAACACTCTATGTGCCTTATGTGTTTCATCTATCTGTATTTTATGGCCCATGTGGAAATCACTACTTCTCTGCCAAAGACCGGGATAGCATCTAAATGCGGAAGGTAGTTTAATCCAGTAATGTTAATTTAGGTAGAGGAAAGCTCAAAACAAAAAACATAAAAGATGTGCTGACTTAAAACAATTTTTTTTAAACAAGTAAATAAAATTTTTGTGATTTTATTTTTTTTGTCTTAATTCCAACATAGTTAACATACACTGTTATATTAGTTCCAGGGGTACAATATAGTGATTCAACAATTCTATACATCACCCAGCGCTCATCGCAAGGGCACTCCTTAATCCCCATCACAATGGAATACTAGGAAGCCATTTAAAAGACTGAGGGAGCAGTAGGAAACAACCTCTAAAACACATGGCCACGTGAATAAAGCATAGCACAGATGGTGTATAATATAGTGTATTTTTATATTGGTTATTAAAAGGGGGGATGGTAACATACACAAAAATGCAAATTTATATATATAGACAGACTTACAGGTATTTTTTATATATATAGATATATATAGACACATGCACATATATATTCTTATTAATGCAAAAAATATTTCTAATGCATATATAAGAAACTGGTATTAGCTGCTGCTTCTGGAAGGGGAGCTAGCAGTTTAAGGCAGAAGAAAGATTTAAGTTTTCATTGTAAACCACTTTTTTCACTATCTGATTCTATCACGTGAAACTTTTATTAAATAAAAAAAAAAAACCACAAAATTTTTACTTAAAAATACTTATATTTTCCATGCTTTAAATTACCTCAAATACCTTACTTACTAAATATGTGTCTTCTCTGAAACAAGATCATTATTTTATGCAAAGACTTTTCAGATTACCTTAAAAAGCCTGGGAAACACATCTGCTGGCTGTCCACGAATCACAAATAAACGAGAGTTTAATTTTCGCAGATTGGCATCAAGGTCTTCAAGACACTGAAGCAAAAATCTAGAGAGAAAAATATCATTAAAATTCATAAACCATGTATATTTAGAAGATATAAAGTACTACAAAATCATGTTATCCTAAAAATTGACATGCCAAACCATAATTTTATTACCTCTTATTATCTAATTATTTCTAACTTGTCTGTAAATTACTGTTTCCAGAAATCATACATACAATTTTTTAATTATAACACAAGTTTCTCGGTATTTTAATGAAATTCCTAAATTAAATCACTAACTTCCATTAAATAATAGTGAGTGGATATTAAAAATGTTTAATTCATAAGCATAAAAATTATATAAATTAAATGAATTGATTTCATTGTTGCATTGATGAAATGAACTCAAGTTCAACCAGAAAAGTCACCTTGAAAAATCTAGAACATTTTTCTACTGAAAAAAAAATGGAAATATCCTATTTAATCACTCTGAGCAAGTGAATAATTTAAGAATTTGAGTATTAGGGGATACTGTAATCATCTATGAGAGAAAACATGCCTATTTTCAAGTTTCTTATCTAATTAAAGAAACTGATAATAAATAGATGTGAAATTATGTGGCACAACTCTGAGTTCAGACAACGCCAGGTTAATTTAAAAAGAAAAAATTCCATGAAGCAGGTGGATTTTTAAATAAGTACCAACAAGGCTTACACATGATAGATATATCAGGAAATTCTGGGGCAGTACCAGAAGACTGCTCGCTGCGCATCTTTTATTGTGAAGAAATGGAGTGGTCTCCAAGAGTAAATCTGAAAGAGAGGTCATCCCTGGAAAATTCAACCTCACTATTTGCCTCATGTTAATTTCTCTAACATTTCATCTAGGTTCTCTTCTGCTCAGCTGGACATATCTTATTCCCTCTTTACTCTGCTTCTTTTATGTATCTGATCTTAAGGTTAAATATTTGTCTGCCTTTTCCACAGGCCATGTGCTCTCTGATAATAGTGAAAGTGTTTTACTTGTGAGGAGTAGCTGATACAAATGAAAAGGCATGTTTCAGAAATGCATTGTCCAATATGGTAGCCACTATGCACGTATAGCCATTTAAATGTAATCAAAATTAACAATTTAGTTTCTCAGTCACACTTGCCATATTTCAAGGCCTCTCAACAGCCATATGTGTGCCTATTAGTTACCATATTGGACAGCACAGGTGAAGAACATTTCTATCACTGCAGAAAGTTCTACCAAACACCATTATTCTAGGAGGCTGTTCAATTCAGATCATTTGCCTATTCTGATCCCATCATTTCATCAAGAAAGTTTTGTTAATTTTTTACAGTTGTAGTTATTACTGACATCAGTATACCTAGTCAAGTTTGATACTCTTTTCCATTTAGGAGTCACCTTCTCTATGGGTGTGGGGACTCGTGAGGACTCCCATTATATTACCTTTTTTTTTTTTTTAAGATTCTATTTATTTGCCAGAAAGAGAGAGGTTACAAGCAGAGGGAGTGGCAGGCAGAGGGAGAAGCAGACTCCCCACTGAGCAAGAAGCCCAACACAGGACTTGATCCCAGACTCTAGGATCACGATCTGAGCCGAAGGCAGACACTTAACCGACTGAGCCACCCAGATGTCCCCCACCGTATCACCTTTAGGAAGTCGCACAACTGTTTTTAAACAAATAGGAAACAAACCTTTCTGTCTTTACATTTATATTTCACCTCCCCTTGTTCTGCCTGGGTTTGGAGCCACCGCCCTGACACTGACCCCTACCCCAACTTACCACTACAAATATGCAAATACTTTGGGGGAGAAGACTGTTGTTGTCATTATATCAACACAAAAGTACCTAAATTTTGTAAAATTATCCATAACTATGAATAATTTATCATGTTTGGTGATAAACATTTATTAGGAAACACCTAGTTTTATGTACTTGCTTGGCAAAAGAGTTTTTAGACACCGTAGCAGTCAGATAAAAAATTAAGGGGTTGAATGAACTAGCAATTTTAAGTTTTCTTAAATTTAAACAGTATAAAACTAAAATATCCTGGAAGGATAATCCAAGGCAGAGATAATTCTCAAATTTCTTTTGTGCCATTAGTTTCAGAATGGAATTGTTTCCATGTGGTACAAGCAGGTCAACAATAGATGGGAAAAAATGGGAAAAGAAAAAAAAAAACCCTATTAATGCATATAATGAATAAACCTGGATTAATTAATAACTGGCCTTCTTTTTTTTCCCTTTCTTATTCACAGGCTATGCATTCTTAATACTTTTCAATAAACACTCTATGAACCAAACACTGTAGAGAATGATATGAACTGAAGCAAAGTGTTACAATGGAAAATGCAACCAAAGAACTAATTTTGTTTTGGTACTGCATAAAGCAAAGGAATAGTCATATTTAAATATGGTGTTTTTCTTCCATAGTATGATATTTTTCTTCTGTGGATGTTATCACTTACATCATTGTAATTTCACATAAAAATTAGAGAGGTACAGTGGACTCAAATATAGGTACTTTAAAAAAGAACATAGTACCTTTGCACTGTGACTTCTAAAACCAAATGCATATATATTTTTTCATAAAGTAAAATGTACTTTGCACATATTTACTTATGTTATACGTACATAAGAAAATAATCAGAAGGATACTTACCAAGCTATTAATAATAGCTACCTTTGGGGAGTGGGAACCTGGGAGGGGGCTGAAGATAAGAGAAACACGTTTGTTTTTTTACTTCATAAAAGGTATAAAATTGATAATGAGCATACTCTTTCAGAGTAAAACAAACTGAGAAATACCATATCTACTATAAACAAGGTTTAATATAGAGTGAATATCTTTTCAAAGCAATAGACATACCTCTATAGTATCAATTTTGATGGTTTCATAGTATTCCATTACATGGATATCACATAATTTAACAACTCTAGCAACAAATTACTATCCTTCAATCAATCCTGAAAAGTTCTAATTTCCTCATCTTTATGGCGGGGATAGTAATAGGACCCACATCACAGCATGTTGTGAGAATTAATTATATGTGAAAGAAATTACATGTGTAAGTAATTACATGTGAAACTCTCAGAACAGTGCCTGATCCATAATAAGCACAATTACGTGTACCTATTATTTTTGGTCCCCTCCTTCCTACCACTTCTGTTCTTGATATAGTTCTAGCCCTTGTTATCTCTTGCTGGCATTATTTATTACAGTGTCTTAAAATACATTTTCCTACCAACATCTCTTTCCCACTCTAATTCATTTTATACACTACACCAAATCTTTCTGACGCACGCTTTCCTGTACAAAGGTCCTCAAAGATTCATTCCCTAAAACACATTATTTTGCTTGGCCACTAACTTAGGGTTGCAGGTTCATTTCTTACCATTCCCCCTTCCTTCTCACCAAACCAAACTACTCTTCTTGCCACATTATCTACTCTCCTGGAATTTGCTCCATGATCTTCCCTCAGCCTAGAATACCTTTCCCAATTTCAATCTCTTCAAGTTCATATACTACTAATCTTCAGTCTTCCAGCCAAAAGTAATTTCTCCATCATCTAAACTATCAAAGGACATATGAAACTCTAGATCCTAGAGAAACGTTCACATTGTACTTTATATTATAGCTATCATATATACATAGCACCTTCTCCTTCTGATGGATTCCAAATTAGTATCTGTGTCTCATTCCTAACTACGCAGTTTTCTTAACCTGTGTTTTGGTTTCTACATTTGACAAACAAATATCATGTGATTGATACAGTCTGTTGAAAAGATCAGAAATGGGATTAAAAAAATGGGGTGCCTGGGTGGCTCAGTCGTTGGGCGTCTGCCTTTGGCTCAGGGCATGATCCCAGGGTCCTGGGATCGAGCCCCAGGGGCCTGCTTCTTCCTCTCCCACTCCCCCTGCTTGTGTTCCCTCTCTCGCTGGCTATCTCTCTCTGTCAAATAAATAAATAAAATCTTAAAAAAAAAATAGGAAAAAAAAAACCCATAGAGTTGTCTTGTACGACTGCTGAAAAAACTAGGAACACTATAAAATCACCTAGTAGAATTACTAGTACTTGGTAGATATTCATTAAGCCTAAGTTTTCATTATTCTCCTCTTGGAATAATTTATATTTCAAAAAAAAGTAACACATATTTCTTTATGTAAATACCTGGGCATGAGAACAGAAGACAATTAATTAGCTGGATGCCTACATCTATATGCATAATTGTCTTGGATACATAATTTATCCTGAATGTGACTTTGAACAAAGGTTCAATGAAAATCTTTCCCAGTGACAAGGCAAATGTGAACATGAATAAATATATAACAGCAGCAAGGGAAACAAAAGCAAAAATAAACTATTGGGACTACATCTTAGGACTTCTCCACTCCACTCCACTCCACAGTGAAGGAAAAAATCAACAAAACTAAAAGACAACTTACTGAATGGAAGAAGATATTTGCCAATGACATATCCAATAAAGGGTTAGTATCCAAAATATATAAAAAATTGACACAATCTAACACCCAAAAAACAAACAATCCCATTAAAAATGGGCAGAAGAAATGAACAAACATCTCTTCAAAGAAGACATACAAATGGCCACCAGATGCCTGAAAAGATGCTCAACATCCTGTATCATCAGGGAAATGCAAATCCAAACCACGACACATCACCTCACACCTGTGAGAATGGTTACAATCAAAGACTCAAGAAACAAGTGTTGGGAAGGATGTGGAGAAAAAGGAACTTTTGTGCACTGGTGGTGGGAATGCAAACTGGTGCAGTCACTGTAGAAGACAGTATGGAAGTTCCTCAAAAAATTAAAAATAGAACAACCCTATGATGACTACTGGGTATTTACCCAAAAAATACAAAAACACTAATTCAAAGGGATACATGTACCCTTGTTTACTGCAGCATTATTTACAATAACCAAATAATGGAAGCAGCCCAAGTGTCCATCAATAAATGGATAAAGAAGATATATATAGTGGAATATTACTCAGCCATAAAAAATGAAATCTTGCCATTTGCAACAACATGGATAGATCTAGAAAGTATAATGCTAAGTGAGATAAGCCAATCAGAGAAAAACAAATACCATATGATTTCACTCATATGTGGAATTTAAGAAATAATACATATGAACAAAGGGGCAGGGGAGAAAGAGACAAACCAAAAAAGACCCTTAACAACACAGAATGAACAAATAGCTACCAGAGGGGAGGTGCGTGGGGGAATGGGTGAAAATAGGGAAGGGGATGGAGAGTATAAGTTATATATATAACTTATATGTGTCATATATATATATATACACACACATAACTTATATATGTCATATATATATATATCGCAAGATACAGTGCAATTAAGATCCTGAATCAACTAATCTCTAAGTATATAATCCTTCCTTGACAATACCTTATATATATATAACTTATATATATAAAACACCTTATATATATAACTTATATATAATAACATATATATTATATATATATATCACAAGATATAGTGCAATTAAGATCCTGAATCAACAAATCTCTAAGTATATAATCCTTCCTTGACAATACCATAAATTGAAATCTCTAACGTCGTAGGTTCAAAGTATCAACTCACTGACATATAAGATTTCTTTTCAGTGCTGAAGGAATAATGTTATTTGAAAGGGTGCTATATACAATCTAACCTTTCATCCTTTACCCTTAACTGGGAAGAGTGAGTTCTGTCAGGGTTCAGACTCGGTGTGTTCCAGAGAACACACCAATTTCAGCCTTTATATATTACAATTACACACGCCTCAGAACAGGAATACAATATTCAATGGAATAATTTAATAAAATACATCGAAAATACACAGGGTACACTTTTACCAGGAACATATTTTCAGATCTTCTCTTAATATGGCATATTACTATACCCATTTGGAGGCTCAGCTAATAATGCTATTAACTACATGCAACAGGTTAGTTTTTAAGGGCCAAACAGTAGTAAAACTCACTACATCTCTTTGCATAACTGTATTACCTATACAGAAGCACAATTCTCCTGTTATTTAATTGCATTACTAATTGCATCACTTCAAAATAAACAGTGTGTTAAGTAAGAAAATATACTTCTTCACTTTAAACATATTAGAGACTTAAAAAAAAAAAACCTCCAGAGATCACTAACTTATTGCTATTAGAAAAAATTACATGCAGTGAGTTTCCTTATACCATTTCCAACAGATGATTTCAACATGAATCAACAGAAATAGTTTCTTAAAGTAGGTCATTGCTATAGCAACCAGTGGGCGGTTTGGTATACTCCCCTCACAATGACCTACTTTCTAGCCTGTGCTAGAATAGCTTTATATAACCAGAATTTCTAGTTCTGTCTATAAAATAGTCTAAAAAAGCCAATGATGAGACATAACATAATCCCACGGTTGTTGAAAACAAGGCATACAAATTAACATGTATCACAGCAGAATAAAACCATCTGGTTCTGCACTTTATAATGTAACTTATCATATGCTCAAAGATGAAAAATACACTTAGAATATCTAAATCAAAACAATTCATTGCTGATTCTAAAGAACTAATTTAAAGAATATAAATTAAAATCATTAAAATCACATGTAAAATATCTTCTGTCCTCTGCATGAAGCAACGGTCAAATGTTTAAAAATTAAAGTTCTGGTCTTATTAATTATAATAAAGAAAACAAGTAAAGAATCTTAGTCATTAACCAAAGTCTATGGTGTTTTATTAGAAAATTTTAAAATTATAAATAGCAATTTGTCACTCTATAAATTGAATAAAGTTTGTATATACTTTTTTCTGGTTTGTAACAAATTTTTGGTGCTTTCATCTAACCTAATCATTATTCAAATTGTCAGAATGTTTTGTGATACATTTTCCCTAAAGAGAATAGTTTACGGGTACACGGGTGGCTCGCTCGGTTAAGCGTCTGCCTTTGGATGGCTCAGGTCATGACCCCCGGGGTCCTGGAATGGAGCCCCGTGTCAGGCTCCCTGCTCCCTGCTTCTCCCTCTCCTTCTGCCCTTCCTTCCCACTAGTGCTCTCTCTCTCTCTCAAATAAAATCTTAAAGAGAGAGAATAGTTTAATGTTCAATAAAGATTAAATGTATATTTTTAAAGTAAATTTTTTATTTTGCCAGGCTCTAATGATCATAATCAGTGAACTTATACACAATGTTGGTTTTTTTTTTTAAAAGATTTTATTTATTTGAGAGAGAGAGAGTGAGTGAGAGAGATAGAGAGCACACACAAGCTAGGGGAGAGGCAGAGGGAGAGAGAGAAGTAGGCTCCCTGCTCGTAGGGAGCCCTGTGCAGGGCTTGATTCCAGGATCTTGGGATCATGACCTGAGCCGAAGGCAGACGCTTAACTGACTAAGCCACCCAGGCACCCCTCACAATGTTGCTTTTGTTTTTTTTTTTAAGATTTTATTTATTCATTTGAAAGAAAAGAGCACAAGCCAGGGGAGAGACAGAAGGGGAGAGAGAAGCAGGCTCCCCACGAGCAGGGGGCCCAACATGGGGCTTGATCCCAGGCCCTGGAGATCATGACCTGAACAGAAGGCAGATGCTTAATTACCTGAGCCACCCAGGTGCCCACAATGTTGCTTTTTATAACAAATATTTTGCAGTGCCCTCTTCTAAATTCTGAAATTTAAATAAAAATTTAAAAAAGAAATTTATAGATAGAATAACATATCTATATGTACGAACTTAGAGCATTAATATAATGCTTTACTGTAATATATGGCAGAAATAAAAGGAAGGTCATTTTTAAAAAGAAATAACACGCACTTCCAAATGTAAATATCTGAGTAGGACAAAAGAAGACAACGAATTAGCTGGATGCCTACACCTACATCAGAATCATTTTAAATTCAATAGCTACAAAAACAGACTGACATATTTCAATTAATGGTGACTCAAAAACCATGAGTGGTACTGCCTTTGATGACATGATTTTCTGTAATGTTGAGCAAGACTTATTAGTAAAATTCTGGACAAAACAAAGGTTTTGATTTACGAAGGTGATAAATATATTCTAGGAAAACTCAGTATATATCACTCAGTATGTATATATATAAACTCAGTATATATATTAAATACATATATATATTTCTTATTTCATAAGAAATACCTAGCATTTATATATAAAAATGGAGTCAGGTTCTAGGTTCACAGATTTGCAAGTTTTTCACTTACATGAAACATCTGGTAGAATATCTGAAAGTTACTGGGACTCAAGACAACAATTTATCTTGAGAAACTATCCTGAGCATTGCAAGAAGTCTTTCATTCTTGGCCTCTCTTCACTGATTCCACTAGTGTCTTCCAATCATTGTGACAAAGAAAAATGCCCCCCAAAATTTCTAAAACACCTCTGAGGAGTGATGTTATTCATTATTCACATAATTTCACTAATTTGAGAGATACAAGATAAGTGATAGGTATGTCCAATACGTACAGAGCTGAAAATCTAGAAAAGAAACTTAAAAATATACATGATGTACATGAATATAACAGAACCTGCCAAGTAGAATGCAACATACATTTTAAGAGATATGTATGGATAACATTAATATTGCTTTAAAAAATCAAGAGGGAGAAATCACTTCTGGATTTTTCTTTTTGAGATGGGGGGAAATTTAGGCAAAAATTTCAAAGATGTGCTGATCGTAGAGAGAGGCCTTGCAATATTAATACAATTTTAGTAGCTGGAGATAGGGAGGTAGAATTACTCGCCACTGGACTGTAACCTCCTTAAAGTCTCAGAGTAGATCTCTCTCCCTCTGCCTGTCACTTCCCCTGCTTGTGCACGCTCGCTCTCTCTCTGACAAATAAATAAATAAATCTAAAAAAAAAGAAAAAAGATGGACTAGATTTCCTTCACCACTTTCCAGTGCCTAGACAATGCATAACATATAGCAGAAGTTTCAAAAATATTTATCTAACAACTAACCAAATAAATTCATGAGGCAAGAGAAAGGGATTTTTTTTCAAGTTTTTAGTTAAATTCTACTTAGTTAACATACAATGTGATACGAGTTTCAGGTGTACAATATAGTGATTCAACACTTCCATACAACACCCAGTGTTTATCACAAGTGCACTCCTTAATCCACATCACCTATTTAACCCATCCTCCCATCCACCTCCATCTGGTAACCATCAGTTTATTCTCTATAGTTAAGAATCTGTTTCTTAAAGGAAAAAAAAGAGAGAGAGAATCTGTTTCTTGGTGTGCCTCTCTTTTTCCCCCTTTGCTTATTTGCTTTGTTTCTTCAATTGCACATATGAGTGAAATCATATGGTATTTGTCTTTCTCTGACTGACTTATTCACTTAGCACAACACTCTCCAGCTCCATCCATGTTGTTGCAAATGGCAAGATTTCATTCTTTTTATGGCTGAATAATATTTCATTGTGTGTGTATGTATGTATGCATATGTGCGTATACCACTTCTTTATCCATTCATCAGTCATTAGGCACTTGGGCTGTTTCCAAATTTGGCTATTGTAGATAATGCTGCTATAAATATCCAGGTGCATATATCCCTTCAAATTAGTACTTCTGTATTCTTTGGATAAATACCTAGTAGTGCGATTGCTGAATCGTAGGGTAGTTCTATTTTTAACTTTTTGAGGTAGTACTATTTTTCACAGTGGCTGCACCAGTTTGCATTCCCACTAAGATTGCAAGAGGGTTCCCTTTTCTCTACATCCTCTTCTATACTTGTTATTTCTTGTTTTTGATTGTAGCCATTCTCAGGTGTGAGGTGATATCTCATTATAGTTTTGATTTGCAGTTCCCTGATGATGAGTGATATTGAGCATTTTTCACATGTCTGTTGGCCATCTGATGTCTTCTTTGGAAAAATGTCTGTTCATGTGTTCTGCCCATTTTTAATTGGATTATTTGTTTTTTGGGTGTTGAGTTTTATAAGTTCTTTATATATTTTGGATACCAACCCTTTATCAGATATGTGATTTGCAAATATCTTCTCCCATTCCACAGGTTGATTTTTAGTTTTGTTGATTGTTTCCTTTGCTTTGCAGAAGCTTTTTATTTTGATAAAGTCCCAATCATTTATTTTTGCTTCTATTTCCTTTGCCTCAGGAGACATATCTAGAAAGAAGTTGCTACAGCCAATGTCAAAGAGGTTGTTACTGCATATGTTCTCCTCAGACTCTTATGGTTTCAGGTCTCACATTTAGGTCTTTAAACCATTTTGAATTTATTTTTGTGTATTGTATAAGAACGTATTCCAGTTTCATTCTTTTGCACGTTGCTGTTCAGTTTTCCCAACACCATTTGTTGAAGAGACTGTTTTTTTTCCCATTGGATATTCTTTCCTGCTGTCAAAGAGTAATTGAACATATAGCTGCGTGCTCATTTCTGAGTTTTTTTTATCTGTTCCATTGATCTGTGTATCTATTTTTATGCCAGTACCATACTGTTTTGATTACTACAGCTTTGTAATATAACTTGGAAGTCCAGAACTGTGATGCCTCCGGCTTTGTTTTTCTTTTTCCAGGTTGCTTTGGCTATTCGGGGTCTTTTGTGGTTCCATACAAATTTTAGGATTGTTTATTCTAGCTCTGTGAAAAATGCTGTTGGTATTTTGATAGGGATTGCACTAAATGTGTAGATTGCTTTGAGTAGTATAGACATTTTAACAATATTTGTTCTTGTATTCCATGAACATGGAATGTCTTTCCATTCCTTTGTGTCATCTTCAATTTCTTTCAGTGTTTTACAGTTTTTAGAGTACAGGTTTTTCACCTCTTTGGTTAGCTTGATACCTAGGTATCTTATTGATTTTGGTACAATTGTAAATGGGATTGATTACTTAATTAGTAGAAAGGGATTTTAAAGACTTGAGTCACTAGTCAATGGAAAGAACATTCTCTGAATGTTTGTACTAGGTACTTTACATATATTTTATTTCCAATAACTTTACAAGCTATCTCACTTTAAAAATGATGAATCTAAACTCATTAAGGTCATTTTCCAAAGTAACTAAGCTAAACAATAAAGTAAAAATTTTAATTTGACTATGTCTGACCACAAACCCATGCTCTTTGCACTATATAATGCTACTTTCCTACAGGGTATATAATAGTCTAAAATGTTTTAGGGAAACTAGTCTAACAATTTTAAGGACATAAAAAAGATAGCCAGAGAACGGTTTTTGTCTTCGAGATGGTGGACAAGCATGTGTGACATGGGACGCCTGGGTGGCTCAGTTGATGCAGCGTCTGCCTACTGGCTCAGGTCATGATCCCAGGGTCCCAGGACTGAGTCCCACATTGGGCTGCCTGACTCTCCCTTTGCCTGACGCTCTCCTTGATTGTGCATGCTCTCTTTCTCTTTCTCTGTCAAATAAATAAATAAAATCTTTAAAAAAAAATAAAGTTTATTTCTCATTCATGCTATACATCTATTGCAGATCAACCAAGGCATTTCTGCTCACATTTAATTGATCAACGTAAGTCACAGGGCCAAGCCAGACTTCAAGAAGGCTGAAAGTACAAAATAAACTTCCTGCAGGACGAGACACCAAATAATGGTAAACAGAATAACATCTACCATAATATGTAAACCAAACACTGATATATATATATGTACCACATGGTGAATTTCTTAATGGTGCATTATGGCAGCACTGAAGAAATCTAACCCTGTTGGGGGGGGTGGCCAGGAAAAGGGGACATGAGAGGGCATGAGGAAGAAAACATTTGAGCAGAGTTTGGAATCAATAGGCTGTTCATCAAGAGGATAAAACAGGAAAGGACAATCAAAGCAGAGAAAACAGTATGTTTAAATCAAGGAATTCTTAAGAACTGTGTGTATGTGTCTGTGGTGGTGGGCGGGGAAAATGACTACAAGTGTCATACTTCCTAATACCCAGTGTTAACACTTCAAAATATGTTCATAATCAATGTCAAAGAAACCTACCAACTTCTATTGCCGACAGTACACTGGATTAAGATACCCTAACAGAAATAGCTAACAATAAACTAAGAGCTACAACAAAAGAAAACTTTTAAACATAATTCACTGGACTGCCCCAAAAGTAAGGAGTCATAAGAGGGTAAGTAGGTTACTAAGGTCAGCTTTAGCCTTGAGGATTTCTACAGAAATGGAAACCCTGAGTTTAATCTAAGTTGAGGAGGACAGGAGATAAAGTCCAACGTCCATCCAAAATGAGGAAGCTAATAATAGACACTCAATATAAAGTCTGGGCTTCAAAAAGCTCCACCCATAGTTCAAGTATAAATAAGGCATGAATCTCAAGTCTTTACTCAGTCTGGATTGAAAGAAAAGAAAATCTCCCATTCCTGAATGGAAAGGGATAAAATAGTAACTTTATAGTGGAGAAACCTAGCAAACACCACCTTAACCAGATAATCTGAGTAAACATCGTGACATGTCGATATCCTGTACATCCTGACATCATGTAATGAGAAGAACATTTTACCACTATGGATTTTTCACAAAATCTATATCCTAGTCTCATCATGAGAAAAACATCAAACCTAAATTGAGGGGCAGTCTACAAAATACATAACCAATACTCAAAATCATAAAGGTCATAAAAAACAAGGAAAACTTGAGAAACTGTCATAAACAGAGGAGACTAAGGAGACATATGACTGAATGCAATGTGGTATCTTGGATGGGATCCTGGAACAGAAAAAAAAAAGTATTAGTGGAAATCTGAATAAAGTCTGGAGGTTAGTTCTTATAAGATAGTGTGTAAGATAAAGCAGCAAAGAATATCCAGTGGAAAAAACACAGTCTCTTCAACAAAAGGTGTTGGGAAAACTGGACAGCCATAGGCAGAAGAATGAAACTGGACCATTTCCTTACACCATACACAAAAATAGACTCAAAATGGATGAAAGACCTAAATGTAAGACAGGGATCCATCAAAATCCTAGGGGAGAATAGTGGTAGCACGTCTTCGACCTTGGCTGCAGCAACTTCTTGCCAAACACCTCTCCAAAGGCAAGAGAAACAAAGGCAAAAATGAACTATTGGGAGTTCGTCAAGATAAAAAGCTTTCATACATCAAAGGAAACAGACACCAAAACCAAAAGACAACTGACAGAATGGGAGAAGATATTTGCAAATGACATTATCAGATAAGGGCTAGTCTCCAAAATCTATAAAGAACTTATTGGGGTGCCTAGGCTGCTCTGTCCATTAAGCGTCTGCCTTTGGCTCAGGTCATCATCTCAGGGTCCTGGGCTCGAAATCTGCATTGGGCTCCCTCCTCAGCGGGGAGTCTGCTTCTCCCTTTCCTCCCCACTCATGTCCTCTCTCTAGCTCGCTCTCTCTCTCAAATAAATAAAATCTTTTTTTTTTAAAAAAGAACTTATCAAACTCAAACCCAAAGAACAAATAATCCAATCAAGAAATGGACAAAAGACATGAACAGACATTTCTCCAAAGAAGACATCCAAATGACCAAAAGACACATGATAAAATGCTCCACATCACATGGCATCAGGGAAATACAAATCAAAACCATAATGAGAAACCACCTCACACCTGTCAGAATAGCTAAAATTAACAAGTCAGGAAACAACAAATGTTGGCAAGGATGTGGAGAAAGGGGAACCCTCTTACACTGTTGGTGGGAATGCAAGCTGTTACAGCCACTCTGGAAAACAGTATGGCAGTTTCTCAAGAAGTTAAAAAATAGAGCTACCCTATGACCCAGCAATTGCACTACTGGGTATTTACCCCAAAGATACAAATGTAGTGATTCGAAAGGACACCCCAGTGTTTATAGCAGCAATGTTCACAATAGCCAAACTATGGAAAGAGCCCAGATGTCCATCGACAGATGAATGGATAAATAAGATCTGGTATATATATATACAATGGAAAACTACTCAGCCATCAAAAAAATGAAATCTTGCCATTTGCAACAATGTGGATGGAACTAAAGGGTATTATGCTAAGCGAAATTAGTCAATCAGAGAAAGACAATTATCATATGATTTCACACATATGTGGAATTTAAGAAACAAATCAGAGGATCATAGGGGAAGGGAGGGAAAAATAAAACAAGACGAAATCAGAGAGGGAGACAAACCATGGGAGACTCTTAACTATAGGAAACAAAC
The DNA here is from genome assembly GCF_002007445.2 of Ailuropoda melanoleuca. Lineage (NCBI taxonomy): Eukaryota > Metazoa > Chordata > Mammalia > Carnivora > Ursidae > Ailuropoda > Ailuropoda melanoleuca. The sequence continues at coordinate 76,081,769 of NC_048232.1, forward strand.
TGAGGGTTGCTGGAGGGAAGAGGGGTAGAGGGATCGGGTAACTGGGTGACAGACATTAACAAGGGCATGTGATGTAATGGGCACTGGATATTACATAAGACCAATGAATCACAGACCTGTACCTCTGAAACCAAGAATACATTATATGCATTTAATTGAATTTAAATAAAAAATGTTAAAATGGCCAAAAAAAAAAGTATGTAAGATATTAATATTAGGGGAGACTGGGTACAGAGTACACAGGAACTTTCTGTACTATCTTTGTATGTTTTCTATAAATCTGAAGTTATTTTCAAAAATTTATTTTAAAAAAACCCCTTATACTCCCTGTGCCCCAAAAGCATAATCTCAATACCAATTCATGGAATTTAAGTTGTCCTAAACACCTCAAGCATATCATTGCATTTAAAGTAGTCCCAGGTTGGTTGTGATCTGAATAACTTTTAAAAGAAATTACAAATCCTCTCTGGATTCAAACCCATGCCTCAATTCCCACACACACACAAATTCCACCAAAAATTAACCAATCAATCACAAATATCTAAGGAAACAAGAATTTAATCTGAGTTGCAGAATGAGAGGCCTTAAGATGACTAAGAATTTTCTGGAACTGCTAAAAGGTACCAATTCAAGGAGGTCACGAATCGCAATCATGGTAAGAAAGAGAGGGACATGGGGTAGGAGATGAGGAGTAGAACAAAGGTGGTAGGGGAAGTAATAGATAGAAATAAAGAACAGACAGAAATGGGCAAAGATATAGAGGGAGAGTCAAGAGACAGAGACAATCTACATTTAGACCCATCCAGTTGAAACTACACAAAACCAAAAACAAAGATACAGTATATAAAGCAGCCAAAATACAGTTATACCCAATAAGCAAAGAATATGTATTCAAGTGTACATGGAACATTTATGAAAACTGACCCTATACTAGATCATAACATTGTACTTAACAAATTTAAAAGAACTGGTACTCTGTTTCTTGAAATTTAAAAAACACTTTTTTAAACAATTAATGGGACAAAGAACATCATAATGGATTTTGGAAAATACCTACAACTGAACAATAATGAAGAAAATATATCTCAAATGTGAAGAATGTAAAACAAAAAAGCAGTACTAGAAAAAAATGTATAGGCTTAAATGCTTTAACAGAAGACTTGAAACTGAGTTAGAAAAACAGCAGAATAGGGGAGCCTGGGTGGCACAGCGGTTAAGCGTCTGCCTTCAGCTCAGGGCGTGATCCCAACGTCCTGGGATCGAGCCCCACATCAGGCTCCTCCGCTATAAGCCTGCTTCTTCCTCTCCCACTCCCCTAGCTCGTGTTCCCCCTCTCGCTGGCTGTCTCTATCTCTGTCAAATAAAAAATAAAATCTTTTAAAAAAAAAAAAAGAAAAAAGAAAAACAGCAGAATAAATCCTTAAAAAAAAAAACACAGAAAGGAAATGATAAAGAACAGTAATTAGTAGAAACAGAATATAAATACATAATAAAACAAAATCAAAATTTATTATTTGCAAGGTAATTAAGGGGAAAAGGGGGGAGAGGGCAAAATAAGCAATATTAATAAAAAGGAGATATAATCTCATATAAAGATTTATTTATTTATTTATTTGAGACAGAGAGCTGGGGCGGGGCAGAAGTAGAGAGAGTCTTAAGCGGACTCTGCACTGAGTGCAGAGCTCAATGCGGGGCTCAATCTCACAACCCTGAGATCACAACCCGAGCCAAAACCAAGAGTCGATTGTTCAAGTGACTGTACCACCCAGGCACCCCTCAGATAAAAATTTTTATTAAGAATATAAAATACTGCCAGGATTAAACAGAAAATAAGATATGAACAACTTTATGCCAATAAATTTGAAAACTTAGATGAAATGGATAAATTCCTCACTAAAACTGAATCAAGAGCAAAAACAGAACATGAATAGTCCTACAGCCATTAAAGAAACTGAATCAGTGGTTAAAATCTTATAAGCAAGGCACAAGAGCCAATCAGCTTTACAGATATGTTCTACCAAACTTTCAAGGAATACATAACTCTAATTTTATAGAGGATGCAAATCTCATACAGAGGATATACAAAAAAGGAACACTCCTCAGGGCGCCTGGGTGGCTCAGTCATTAAACGTCTGCCTTCAGCTGGGGTCATGATCCCAGGTTCCCGGGACTGAGCCCCACATAAGGCTCCCTGCTCAGCGGGAAGCCTGCTTCTCCCTCTCCCTCTGCTGCTCCCCCTGCTTGTGTTCCCTTTCTCGCTGTGTCTCTCTCTGTCAAATAAATATAATCTTAAAAGAAAAAAAATAAAAAACTCTTTTAAAAAAAAAAGTCACACTCCTCAACTCATTTTATGAGGTTAAATTTACCTTAACGCCAAAATTAGATAGACTGTACAAATGGAAAATTACAAACTAATCTCACAAGGATATTAAAACAAATCACATCAGCAACCAAATCCAGCAAAATATAAAAAATATTATACATCATACTCAAGTTGGACTTATCTTCAGAAAAGTGATTAGTTTAATATTAAAAATTAGTTAATGCAATTCACCTCATTTACAGAATAAAGAAAAAAATCATATTACTAACTGAACCACTGAATTCAAATTAGTTTCAATAAAGTAGGACTAGAAGGTAACTTCCTTAACATGACAGAGTGTATCCAAAAAAATACTTATAGAAAACATCATATTTAATGATAAAATGTTGAAAACACTGCTTTAAGGTTGGGGAGAAAACAAGGATGCCTGCTATCATCACTTCTATTCAACCTGTAGGTAGCAGACCTAACCAGTAAAGTAACAGAGCAAGAGATAAAAGGTATAAAGAAGGGAAAGGGGAAGAAACAAAAGCGTGATTATTTATAGACGATATGAATATCAATACTATCAATATAAAAAAAGAAATACACAGAAAAATTATTTGAATTAATAATAGGGCTTAAAAGGGTTAAAATCACTTAATTCCTAGAATCAATTTACACTAATACAATCTATGTAACTTAGGCCTCTCTGACCTGAAATATCATACAAAGCTATTTATAATTTAGAACTCTTACTACTCCTTGTCTAATTTTAGAAACCACTGCATTATGACTTTACCAGGTTAGAACAAAATTAAGTATAAGATGTACTTGTGGGCTTTAAAGGATTACATACAACTAAATAAAATCTGTCCAACATGAGGTCAAAAGCATGCTGTCCCAGATTTGTGTATAATTCTTTTCTGTAGTCTAATAGTACTATTTGAAATTTCTCTCCTTCAGAAAAAGACTAGTTTTATGTCACAGTTATATCTCAATAAAGCTGGAAAAATTAATATTTCAGTTTTTGCTTAATAAAATTTCAATATTCATACGTGGAAAGAAAAAGACTAATGCTGAAAAATTCTTTTTTTCTAAATATATGACCTAGCATATCACACAGGTCCATCTACGGTTTAGCCAATGGTCAATATCTTTCTCACATTGACATTACTGCAAAAAATGACAATCACCTAATGCAATCTATCCATCCCCCTTTTCATCAAAAATTTATTGAGAGCCTACTAACATTGTTGTGGTCCCTGGGATAAAGGAGAAAACAAAATTAAGTGCCTGGTCTCATGAAGTTTTCATGATGATGATTATAGCTGCAAACATTTAGAAAGTGTATTATCAGATGCTTCTCTAAGCACTTTACATGCACACACACAACCCTTTCATATAGGTACTTCTGTCATTTACAAATGAGGAAACTGAGGCATAAAGAAATAATTTTACCAAAAACACATGAGTAGAAAAGTAGCAAAACTAGGACTTAAAACCCATTCAGCCTGCCTGGCTTCAGATTCTAAGCTCTTGAATCACCACACTTCAGTTGTGATAATTTCTACGGAGAAAAACTAAAATACGGTAGAGGAATATTGGAGGAGAGTACAATTTTATACACAGTGGTCACAGGAGGATTTTTTTTAATATTCTACAGCCTTGATTCAACACCTTCTTTTGAAAATCCCTTCAAAACCTCTCTTCCCACAGTTTATCCCAATCTTAGTTACTGATGATTCCATCCTTCAAGTTACTCAGGCCAAAGCATCACCTGATTGGTCAGAATAGGATATACTTATGCTGAGTAACAAACAACCCCCAAATCAGTAGCTTGACAAAACAAAAAATTTTATGTTCCTCATGCTGAGTTCACTGCAACTCCAGGCAGTTACCCTCTAAGTGGTGACTTTCCCATGCCAGCTCCTTTAATCTTGTGGCTCTATAATTTCAACACAAGTCCTCCTTCACAGCAAGAAGAACCAGAGAAGCATACAGGGGCTTCACTCTGCCTCAGCCAAGCACATCCTTATGCAATTCACTGGCCATAACTAGTTATGTGGCTTTACCAAACCACAAAAAGAGATAAGAAAGGAAATGTCTCATATGGCCAGGTAAGAACTGGATATTCGTGAGCAGTACCATATCATCCTTGAATCTATTTTCTTTTGTAGCCCACATGTAAAACTTCAGCAAATCTTGTCAGTTGTACTTGGAAAATACATGCAGAACTTAACTACTCTGCACTACCTTTACCTTACCATCTGGTTCAATCCTCTGTCATTTCTGACCCAGATTATTACAACGGCCTTCTATCTCACTGCTTCCATACTTGCCTCCACTGCCCCCCAGTCTTCACCCAAACACCAAGTGGTCATGAACAAACCCTCCAATTGCAATGACTTCCCATTCCATTAAAAAAGAAAAGTCCTTAAAATGACCTTCTAGGCCCCACAGGATGAACCTGGGCAACAGCTTTCTCTCTGATTCCATCTCCTACTACTTTCCTTTTCCTTTACTTTATTCTAGACACAGACCCTCTTTGAGATACCTTGAATATGACAGAAATGCTCCTATCTCAGTGCCTTTACATACGGTATTCTTTCCATCTAGAATACACTTCCCTCGTATATCTACATGGTTCAATTCCTCACTTTTTTCAGGTCTTTGAGCTCAAATATCACCTCTGAAGTGATGCCCTCTCTGACCATCCTATTTAAAACTGACCTCCCCTCACTTCTGCCCCTAGCAACCCAGACCCCCCCTTCCTTGCTATATTTTTTTTTAAGATTTTTTATTTATTTATTTGACAGAGATAGAGACAGCCAGCGAGAGAGGGTACACAAGCAGGGGGAGTGGGAGAGGAAGAAGGCAGGCTCATAGCAGAGGAGCCTGATGTGGGGCTCGATCCCATAACGCTGGTATCACGCCCTGAGCCGAAGGCAGACGCTTAACCGCTGTGCCACCCAGGCGCCCCTGCTATATTTTTTTTAATACATGCCATCTCTTACATACTAATATATATTAGTTTTATATTTACTATTTGTCTCACATTCCCATCTAGATTTAAATTCTACAAGAGTGGGGTTTTTGCCTTTTTGGTCACTGCATTCATTAAATATATTTTTTATATGACAGAATGAAGATGTCCTGTGTGCAGAGAGAAACACTTAAGAGAGTAAATGCTCTATACAGATATCTGAGAAAAAAGAATATCCATAGAGGGTAAAAGCCTAGATCCATGAGGTCTTGTGTTTGTTTGAGGAACAAAAAACATGCTTGGAGGCCAATAGGTGAGGGGAAAGAGTAAGAAAAGGATAAATGATGTTAAGGATGCACTAGGCGTCAAATCACATACAGACTTTGACTTTTACTCTGAATAAGATAGGAATCCTTTGAACGGTTTTGAGCAGAGGTTGGGACATGACATGAGTTAACTTTTAAAATAATCACTTGGACTCCTGGGTAGAAAATGGGTATCAGACAAAGTGCAGAATTAGGAGACCACTTAGGAGGCTACTATACTTCTGTAGAGGAGAGATGATGGTGGCACAGATAAGAATGGTAATAATGGTGAAAATGATAAGAACAATTGAAATCCAGATAGAAATTTAAGAGATAATATAGCAAAGGAAGTGGGATTACTAAGTCTAGAGTACAAGTCTTCAGTCCAAATATGGGCTGAAGACAAAATACTGGAAGTCATCAGCACACAGATGGTAGTCATAAGACTAGATAAAGGAAAAGAAAAACAGATGGAAAGAAGGACCTTCACTTGGAATGAACAGATGAAATGACAGAAGGACAGAAAGACGGTTAGAGAATGAGAGACTATGGACTATGAGAAACAAAATGAAGACTTCAGAGGGGAGGGGGGTGGGGGAATGGGATAGTCTGGTGATGGGTAGTAAGGAGGGCACGTATTGCATGGTGCACTGGGTGTTATACGCAACTAATGAAATCGAACTTTACATCGGAATCCGGGGATGTACTGTATGGTGATTAACATAATATAATAAAAAAAATCATTTAAAAAAAAAAAGAAAGAAAGAAGGTTAGAGAGAAAAGGAAAAAGAAAAAGGATGGGATGAAGTCTAGAGAGATAGAAGCAAGGGATAAATGTATATATTCCCAGAAGGAAGGATGGATAGAATGACTGATGAAAGGAAAGGAGGGAGGAAGAACAGTTCAATAGGATAATGATACTATGACACATGGAAAAAAGACACATGATAAAAGCAAGAGTATATGGGACAAAAATGCAAAGAATAATGGGGTAGAGAAGCAAGAATGGACAAAGGGAGAAGGAGTGGGGGATAGGATGGTAAGAGGTCAGAAAAGGGGAGAAGTAGGAAGGAGGTAGAAAGGAACAATCCAACCGAAATTTGAGAACCCTAAGTTTTCAGTAACAAAAAAAGGGTCAGTTTGGTTTAATTACTAATAAGTTCTGAACCAGTCATGGACCTCAAACACATCCCATGTAGACTTGATTTCACAGTTGAAAGTAAGAAATGTCTCTTTCCTGAGGTATGCTATATAACTATATGCAGAACTTCTTCTATGCTTAGAGTATGAAGTAAAACTAAATGAACCCAAAATATATCACCACTTCTTATTTAGTAAAGAGACTAATTTAGATTCACATTAACTTTTACTCTTTTCAGAGATATTTGAGAGTTAATTATTAGCAATCTAATAAAATGTAGAATCACATATTCCGTAGTCTTTCATTTATACAACCAACATTTGGGCACCTACATAGGACATAAAAAATAAATCCAGATTTCTAGTTCTCAGAGCCTCCAAGTTTAATGAGAATAAGATATAAAAATTTATTATTATAGTAATTAATACACTGTATTATTGAAGTCTCTATTGTTAACGGACATATAAAAGGAAGGCAATTAGACTGAGGAATATCTGTAGTAAAGTTTTACAGAGACTACAACTGATGAGTCTTTTAGGAACTACTGAGCACTTTGTAACAGCATTTTTTTAAAAAGATTTTATTTATTTGAGAGAGAGAGAGAGATACACAGACAGTGACAGCATGAGCGGGGAGGAGAGGGAAGAGAGGGAGAAGCAGGTTCCCTGCTGAGCAGGGAGCCCAATGTTGGGCTAGATCCCAGGACTCTGGGATCATGACCTGAGCAGAAGGCAGACGCTTAACCAACTGAGCCACCCAGGTGCCCCATGACAACAGTTAAAGTTGGTTTTTACTTGAAGTTTTTTTTTTAACTTCTGAGGTTGACTTACACTAGCATAAGGCTCTGTAATTTATGCCTCCCTAATCCCCAAGTCACATAAAGGTACCTCAAATCTAGGACTCTTACTATTTCATGCGTATTTTTAGAAAACACTGCATCATGACACCATGAGGATAGGCCAAAAATCACGTTTAAAATCTACTTCTAGGCTTGAGAGGATTAAAATGGAACAACATAAAATCTGGTCAACACGTATCCAAAAACAAATGACAGAGCTTCATATACTATTGGTTTTCTGATATTCCTATCAGAAGGTTCTCTTCTCCTAATAATGCTAATTTTACTCTACATTTACTTCTAGTTTTTCAGAGGTTTTCACAGTGTAAGACAGTGGGGGGGGGGAAGTGCCAGTAAAGAAAAAAGGCTATAAAAGATGAAATAAGCACCCAGATCTTGGTTTCTAAACATCCTTCTCCAAGAAGAAGAACCAGGGTTCTACACTCCAACGGCTGTTTCCAGAGCTGAGCAAGGAAAATACAAGAAGACCTACTGCATTTCATGATGCCAGAAAGCAGGAAAATACTCCAGAGAAATAAAATTGGTGCATACTGAAAAAACAGGATGTATGCCAAATTAAAAAAAAAAGTAGTAGTAATAGATTTATAACTCAAAGAATAAAACAAATACAAATACTCATGTGTGCATACTTTCATAAATAAATAATTAAATAAATGGAGGAGAAGGAACAACTTTTCAATACACAAGGACTCCAACAACTCTTCATTACATAAGAATTGAAGGAATGAAAAAATCATGACTAGAATAGCACATAATAATTGTTTCAGGCTAGATCCACTGATACTAAAATTAAAGGCTGAAAGTATAAGGAGAAACAATATTTACATTGCTTTAAAGTATCTCTCCCCAAATATTAGTTACAAAGGAAAAGGTAATTTTACAGTGGAGAAACCTGGCAGACACTGTCTTAGCCACATGATCAAGAGTAATATCACCATAAATAAGACATACTGATACCATGTCTCTCCTGATATGAAAAGGTCAAATGACCTCTGTGGTATTTTTCAAACATGTATAACTTCAATCTAATCATGAGAAGACATCAGAGAAATCGAAATTGAGGGACATTCTACAAAACGGCTGCCCATTACTTATAAAAGTCTAAGGCCATAAAAGATAAGGACAGACCGAAAAATTGTCACCAGTTAAAGGAAACTAAAGAGACATAACAACTAAAGGTAATACGGAATCCTGAGTTGCACTCTGGGATAGAAAAAGACATTAGTGGGAAAACTGGTGAAATCCAAATAGTCCATAGTTTAGTTAATAGTCATGTACCAATACTAATTTCTTAATTTTGTTAATTGTACTATGGTTTACATTGTAAGGGGCTAAGATTAAGAGATGCTGGGGGCGCCTGGGTGGCTTAGTCAGTTAAGCATCTGCCTTCGGCTCAGGTCACGATCCAAGGGTCCTGGGATTGATCCATGTGTCAGGCTTCCGGCTCAGTGGAGAACCTGCTTCTCCCCCTCCCTCTGCTCCTCCCCACCGCTTGTGCTCTCTCCCTATCTCAAATAAATAAATAAAATCTTAAAAAAAGAAGAAGAAGATTAAGAGATGCGGGGTGAAGGGTATATGGTAACTCCATTAGTTTTGCAACTCTAAGTCTGAAATTATTTCAAAATAAAAACAAAACAAAACAAAAATAGATGAATCAGAACATCACATCCTTAAATAAACAGGTTTGGAAAGTTCTTTCCCACATCAGTATTATATCCACCACTCCACCACAGTAGTAATCACTTCAGCAGTTCCATCCATGCATTTACTTATTTAACAAATAATACTTGAATGCTAGGCATATATTACAGAGAAAAATACAATGTAGGGAATGCCAAGTATGGGGGATGGGGATTGCTGTATTATAGGCTGATTTAAAAAGATTTCATTAATAAGGTGATATTTAGCAGAATTCTGAAGGAAGGTAGTAAGCCATGTGGATATTTTGGGAAAGGAACAGCAAGTGCAAAGGCCCAGATATTCAATGGCATTTTGAGGAACAGAAATGGCCACTGTGGTTGCGGCACAGTAAGGGACAAGAAGAGGGCAAAAATTAAGTCCAGGTAAGCTAATTATTTAGGGTCTCCTTGGCCATTATGTAAGGGCTTTCTTTGCTTGTATGCTTAGAGAAATGGAAAGTGACTTGAAAAGTTTTGAAGAGAAGAGTGACATTTTTGACCATTCTGTGAAGAACTGGGCAAAGTGGAAACAGAGGAATCAATTCACAAATGACAGCAGTTATCCAAGTAAGAGATAATGATGGCTTAGGCCAATCAACGAAGATGAGAAGTCACTAAATTCTGGATATGTTTTTATGGTAAAACATAGCATAATGATTAAAAATATATATAAATACAAAAAAATAAAATGCGAAAATGTAAAAAAAACACAACAAACAAACAAAACCATAGGATCACCTAATAGAATAAATTTGAGTTATAAAACAGAGAAATTAGGGTAATTCCAAATTCAGAACACATGATAGGATAAAATTTCTGTATTTAATGAGATGGGAATACAGGATAAAGATGATTTGGGGATTTTGTTGTTTGTTTTATTCTGTTTGTTTCAAGGGGTAGAAATAAAGCATTCAGTTTTAATTTTTTTGTTCATATTTATTATTTCCTTCCTTTTACTTTCTTTAAGTTTATTTTCTCTAATTGTTTTCAACTTCTTGGATGAACCCTCAGGCCACAGATTTTTCAATCTTAGTTCTTATTAACTACATGCTTTTAGGGCCATAAATGTCTATGTAAGCATGGTGTATTCCACAAATTTTAATATGCCACTGTCATATGCCATTAGTTCAAAATGTCTTCAAAATTCCACTGTGATTTCCTCTTTGGTCCATAAATTATAAGTAAGAATATTGCTCAACTGTCAGCATTTGGGGATTTTCTAATTATTTTTTTGTTATTAATTCCTAGCTTATTTCATTGTAGTCAAAGAACATATTTCCTGTTATTTCAATGTACTCAAATACGAGGCTTGCTTAATGACCCAAGATACAATTAATTTTGCTAAATTTTCAATGTGTACTTGAAAAGAATGTGCATCCTGTAGGTGTTGGATAAGATGGTCTATCTGAATTAAATTAAGGTTGTTAATCATACTGTTCCAATCTTTTTTTGGTTCCAGTCTTTTATAACTCTTCTGATTTTTGGTCTGCTTGTACTATGAGTTACTGAAAGAAATGTATTTATATATCCCTCTGTGATTATGAGTTTATTTTTCTTTTTAGTTCTTTTTTTTTTTTAGGCTTTTTAAGACTGTATTTATTTATTTGAGAAAGAGAGTGAGCAAGAGAGAGAGAGAGAGAGAGAGCAGTAGCAGGGAGAGGGGCAGAGAGGGAAGGAGACTCCTTGCTGAGCAGAGAGCCCAACATGGGGTTCGATCCCAGGACTGAGCTGAAGGCAGACACTTAACAAACTGAGCCACCCAGGTGCCCCTCTTTTTAGTTCTATCAGTTTTGGCTTCTGCATTTTCGGGATATGTTTCACACATAAAATTTAGACCTGTTACATATTCCTTGAGGACTGACCATTTTAACAACCATGAAATATCCCTCTATATATCTAATAATAAGGCTTCTTTGCTTTAAATTCTACCTTATCTGATATTAGCAACACCATATCAGCTTTCTTTCTATTAGTGTATGCACAGGCATATATTTTTCCATGCTTTTTTAACTTCAGCCCATCTTAATCTCCACATGTAAGGTGTATTTCTTATAAGAATTATATTTTAGGTTGAACCACATGAAATTGCTAATATACTCTTTCTGACCTACAAAAACAGAAATTTCATAGCTCAATCTCATACTTTTTTAATTCAAACAATCTTTGTTAATTGGAAAATGTGGTCCATTTATAATTAATAGAATTACTGACATACATAGGTTTTAAATTTACCTTCTTAATATTTGTTCCACTTGTTCTATGCCTCCTTTCTTGCCTTCTTTTAAATTATTTTTTTACTTTGTAATTTTCCTCTACTCCTAGACTGTTAGTTATAACTTCTTTTAGAGGTTACCTATAAATCAATATACATCCCTAATTTCTTAAAGTCAATATAAATTAGTATTTTTATTGATTCTCTAACAATACAAAGATCTTAGAATATACTGACTCCATTTAACTCCATTTAACATAGATACATATACAAAAGATATTCTTATTGCTTTGAACAGTTGGTATTCATTCATTCACTGACTCATTTAGTATCCACATACTAACAGTTTCTATTACTCTTCTGTATTTCTTTTCTTCTTTTATAAGATTTTATTTATTTATTTGAGACAATGTGAGCATAGAGAGAGAGAATTATCTGGGGGAGAAGCAGAGGGATAGGGAGAAGCAGACTCCCAGCTGAGCAGGGAGCCAGACGCGAGGCTCAATCCCGGAACCCTGGGATCATGACCTGAGCCCAAGGCAGACACTTAACCGAAGCAGCAACCCAGGTACCCCACTCTTCTGTATTTCTATCTAGAATCTTTTTCTTTTGCCTGACAAACCTCTTCTAGAATATTCTTCATATTTGATCTGCTACTCCTGGATGATTTTCTCTCCTCTCTTTCTAGAATTTCAACACAAATATGCTAGACCTCTTTGCCATGTCCCATATGTCTCTCACACTCTTATATATTTTCCACCCTAATCTGTCTCTGCTTCAGAGTCTGGTTATTTTCTCCTGAACTATCTTTCAGTTTACTAATTCTTTCCTCAGCTACAGCTAATCTTCTGTTAAACGATTCATTGAGTTATCAATTTCAGCTATTGTATTTTTTCATTTCTAATATTCTTATTTGATTATTTTCATAGCTCTTTTCCAAGAGTCTCTTTTAACCAATTTCTTGAAAATATTAATCATAATTGTTTTAAAGTCCATGATTAATAACTCTAATACCTGGATTTCTTATAGGTTTGCTTCCTCTTCTTTTCTTCTTTCATTTCTTCATGGTTTCAGTCACTTCTTGTCTTTTAGTATGCCTGGTTATTGTTGACTGCATGCCAAGCATTATGTATGTAAAGAACTATAGGGTGCCTAGGTGGCTCAGTCGGTTAAGAGTCTGACTTCAGCTCAGGTCATGATCTCGGGGTCCTGAGATCAAGCCCTGTGTCAGGCTCTGTGCTCAGTGCGGAGTCTCCTTGTCCCTCTCCCTCTTCCTCTGACCTTCCCCCCCACTTGTGTGCATGTGCACATGCTCTCTCTCAAATAAAATCTTAAAAAAAAAAAACCACTATAGTCTCCTTTATAGAATTATTAACTTTTGCTTGTAGTACTTCTAAAATAAAGTCTAATATCATTAATCAATCAATGATTAAGTTGATTTAATGCTGGATTTCAGTACTTCAACAGGCTGCTGTATTCCAACACTGGCCCTAGCATACTGCCCTTCAAGGGTCCCAAGCCAAAGTTGAGAATTTTCCACAGCCTTTATTCCTTGGTAGGCTCTGAACTCCATTTTCCCCCCTTCTGGCCCCATGAAACCACTGGAAATTCTGCTCAGCTTATTAGTCACAATTTTAATTTTCAGAAGTGACTTCTGCATTAAGGAAAAAGCAGAAGCAAATGCCAGGTTCGACTGTCTTCATTTTCCTTTTCTTCTTGATCTTAGTTCCACCAATTCTTAATGTCTTTGTAACTCTCCAGGGACTTCAAAGAGATTTTTTTTTCAGGTTTTCTATGTGTTTTTGGCAGTTAAGTTGGCCTAAGACAACCTAATCAGTCTTTTACAGAAGCAGAAATACTCAGTTCAGTTCTACATATATTTAGTTTGATGTGTCTATTAGCTATCCAAGTGGACTTGCTAATTATCAAATGATATATGTAACCCTGATATTCAGTAAAGATATCTTGATAGTTAGACAAACTTGGGGGTTCATTGTATAAATGATATTAACAGCTATAAGACTAGATGTACGGATGAAACGACAGATGGATAGAAGTAAAAGGAAAAGAAGTTGTAGAAGGAAAGCCTCAAGGAAGTAAGGAGGTAAGAAAAAAGGAATGGACTCAAGAGAAAGAGATACACGGGGGAAAGAAAATAGGGAGAATAGTAAGAGAAGCTGGAAAAGCTGCGAGGATATAGAGGAGATTATGAGGAGGGCTAGGCAGAAGGTGGCAAGGGGAAGGAAGCTGGGAAAAAGAATGTAGGAAAGCAGGGGCGCCTGGGTGGCACAGCGGTTAAGCGTCTGCCTTTGGCTCAGGGCATCATCCCGGCGTTTATGGGATCGAGCCCCACATCAGGCTCCTCTGCTATGAGCCTGCTTCTTCCTCTCCCACTCCCCCTGCTTGTGTTCCCTCTCTCGCTGGCTGTCTCTATCTCTGTCGAATAAATAAAAATAAAATCTTTTTAAAAAAAAAAAAAAAAGAAGAATGTAGGAAAGCAGATGGGGCGCACACACACACACACAAACACACAAAAGAGGGAGACAGAGTAAGGAAGAAAGGTTGGCAGAAAGGATAGGCCTTTGTAAGACAGATCTTTGAAAGAATGACATGGATGAAACAAGCCTTTGAAAGGACAAACTAACCAAACTTGGGAAAGATGGATGTCTAGATGTCGATTAGCAAGTTAGGAGGCAGGAAGAATGAAGGCAAGGAAAGGTGGATTGGAAGGGAAAGAAAGGGACAGGCACTTGGATGAAGAGGGCTAATGGGAGGTCAAAGTAAGGGCTCTAAAGAAAAGAAAAAAAATGGAAGAATGAAAAATATCCAATGAAGATAGCCACTAATATGATAAAGTTTTCAATGCAGGGGAAGGGGGAGGAGAGAAACCTTTCTTAAATTCCAAAAAGAGAGTCTCCTGTTATGGACCACAAACTCTTTGCATGTGTTTGCATATCTGAAAATAAGAAATGTTCCCTGACCACACAGGCATTACATAATCATACAAAAAAAAACCATATTCTAAATAAAGAAAAAATAACAACAGAAATGCACTTAATGAACTAACTGTGCAAACTACATTATCTTATTTAAGTAAAAAGTCACATTTTGGCCTGTAATAACTTCTACTATCTTTCTGATTCCTGGTAGGATGGTCCATAACATTTTTATGCTTCCATAGTAAATTACCAGTGACTAATAAAATACAGAAAAGCGGGGCGCCTGGGTGGCACAGCGGTTAAGCGTCTGCCTTCGGCTCAGGGCGTGATCCCGGCGTTACGGGATCGAGCCCCACATCAGGCTCCTCTGCTATGAGCCTGCTTCTTCCTCTCCCACTCCCCCTGCTTGTGTTCCCTCTCTCGCTGGCTGTCTCTATCTCTGTCAAATAAATAAATAAAATCTTTAAAAAAAAAAAAAAAGATTTAAAAAAAAATACAGAAAAGCATATCAGAAGAACCTCCAATCATTCATTCATTCATTCTTTAAATTAACATTTGGGCATTTTCTTGAGATACAAAAATAAATATAGATTCATATTCCTTAAGTCTTCCCAAATTTAATGAAAAAAAGGTATAAAAATAAACTATTAGTTATTAAAGGTATTATAAAACTTCATGGCACTGGGGAAACACAGAAAAGTCAAATTTGTTAAGGGAGGACCATAAGGTTTCACAAAGATGTTTGATATGTATAGGTCTTTTACTATCACAGCATTGTACTTCACAGAGCAGTGTAAGATGATCTTTAACAGCAGTGTCATGTATCTTCTGGAACTGAATTACACTAGTACACGTATATACAATTTATCCCACCCTCATTTAAAAGAATCACATAAAAGTATTTGTAATCTAGGCCTCATACTAATCTTTGTCTATTTTTAGAAAGCACTGCATTTTGACTTCAAAAGGACCAGTAAAATCAGGTAAGAGAACTACTTTGGGGCTTTAGGGGACTTTCAGGGAATTAAATAGAATCTGTTAAACATTTGTAAAAGGCAAACCATCTTAGAGAGCTGTATCTAATGGCTTTCTCTAGTTATCCTGAAAGAAATTTCTCTTCTGAAAAACATTCAAAAATGCAGCAAGTTAAACTGATTTTTCTGATCTATGACCTAAATTGCACACAATTATCTCACGTTTGCCAGCGGTTTTTCCCAATAGTAACCAAATAAGAACACCCCCTCCCCCAAATAAGGGGAGAAAAAAAGAAAAAAGAAGAAATCAAGATGTGCACAGAAAGTAAATCACAGGGCACGTCGGTGGCTCAGTTGGTTGAGCATCTGCCTTTGGCTCAGGTCATGATCCCAGAGTCCTGGGATCCAGTCCCTCATCGGGCTTCCTGCTCTGTGGGGAGTCTGCTTCTCTCTCTACACATCTCCACTGCTCATGATCTGTCTTTCACTCTCTCTCTCAAATAAATAAAATCTTAAAAAAAAAATAAGATAGTAAGATCGGTAGGAGAAGGAAGAATGAAGGGGGGGGTAAACAGAAGGGGGAATGAACCATGAGAGACTGTGGACTTCGGGAAACAGACTGAGAGCTTCAGAGGGGAGGGGGGTGGGGGATTGGGATCGGCCGGTGATGGGTATTAAGGAGGGCACATATTGCATGGTGCACTGGGTGTTATACACAAATAATGAATCATGGAACATTGCATCAAAAACTAGGGATGTACTGTATGGTGACTAATATAACAAAATAAAAATTATTAAAAAAACCACCAAAAAACAAACAAAAAAAATAAGATAGTAAACCACAGTATTATAATTACAATTATATTTGTGACTCTTTCCCAAAATGACAGTACCTACTCTCACCACAACAGCGATCCCTTGAACAATGCCACGCAATGTTTATTCCTTCAATAAATATTTTTTGAGAACCTCTTATGCACTATGAACTGCACTAGGTGTTAGGGACATAGTTATGTCATTTTTTAAAAAGACATTCTTACCGTTTATTGTGTAGCTTATATTTTAGTGAGGGAGGGATGCAGGCAGAATAATAAAGGAATGAGTCAGATGGTAATAGCTGAATAATATAAGATTAAAGGGGAAATGGTGATTTTACAGAATAAAGGAATGGAGACTGCTATTTCACATAAGACTGTCAAGTAAATCCTCAGTGATAATGGAACACTTATACAGAGACCTGAAGGAAAGTGAGGGAACAAGCCACACAGGAAGAAAAACATTCTGTGTAGAGGGAATAGCATAAGTACAATTCAGATGCATATGCACAATATCTTTAGAAGAATACTCAAGAGACTAGTATGGCTACAGCTTAGTGAAAGGTAGAGTGCTAAGAAATTAGGTTAGAAAGTTATCAAGTTCCAGTTCACACCATATCTTATAAAGTATATGGACATTTCTGAGATGTCATTACAGGATTAATCTTACTTATGATTATGAAGGATCATAACAGGCTAAAGGGGAGAAAAGAAGAACCAGGGAATTCTAATAGGAAACTATTGCAACATTCTATGCAGTGGCTTTGGTCGAGATAATTAATATATAATTATGAGACACTGTCTGAGTTTGGATACATTTTGAAAGCAGAGCCAATATAATTTAATCAATATGTTTAAAGTTTAAAAAATAAACAAAAGCAAACAAACAAGCAAGAACCAAAAACAAAACAATAAGTTTAGAGAGTAAAAATGGAGTAAAAAAAAAAATTTTTTTTCAGATACGTGAAAAAGAATGAAAAAAAACTCTTTATAAAAAATATAATTGAGATAAAACATACTGATACAGTTAAAAAGAGAATTAATGTAATGGAAAGCTGACATAAAGAAATTTTACAAAATGAAATAGAGAAGCAAAAAGACGGAAAATATGGAGAAGTAAGACATTAAGAATGCAGTGAAAACATCTAACAAGTGTGTACAAATGGAATTCCAAAAAGAGAAAGGAGAATGAGGTAGGAGAATGAGGTAGCTGAAGAATTTTCAGAACTGATTAAAGATATTAACTCACAGGTTCAAGGAGTCTTACAAATCAAGAGGAATAAATGTAAAAAATAAACCAAGATCCATTACTGAAAAACTGAAGAACATACCAGAGGAAGAGAAGATTTGAAATTAAACAACAACAAAAAAATTACCCTCAATAAAATGACAGCAAGCATGGCAGCTCACTCTACATCTCTAATATGCTGAACGAAAATAGCTGTCAACCTAGAATTCTATACCCAGTGTAAATAAGGAAAGACAGTACCTTTAGATAAACAAAACTTGAGTGTGCCACTAGCAGTCCTTCACTATAGAGCATTCAAAAAGATATGATTAATGATTAAAAAAAGTGATTCCAAGTGCAAGACTTGAGATGCTAAGAGGAATAAAGAACCACAGGAAGCAGAAAATGTGTAGGTAAACACTAGCCTTATAAAACAGCAAAGAATAATGTACTTTGGATTTTTTAAAAGCAAAAAAGAAGGGGTGCTTGGGTAGCTCAGTCAGTTAAGCATCCAACTCTTGATCTCAGCTCAGGTCTTGATCTCAGCGTCTGAGTTCAATCCCCACATTGGGCTCCATGTTAGGCATGGAAACTACCTAAAAGCTAAAAAGAGAGAGAAAATTAGTATATAAGTCAGGAAACTAATTGGACTTAAAAATTTTAAGTGTTTTAGGGGCGCCTGGGTGGCACAGCAGTTAAGCGTCTGCCTTCGGCTCAGGGCGTGATCCCGGCATTATGGGATCGAGCCCCACATCAGGTTCCTCCGCTATGAGCCTGCTTCTTCTTCTCCCACTCCCCCTGCTTGTGTTCCCTCTCTCGTTGGCTGTCTCTATCTCTGTCAAATAAATAAATAAAATCTTTAAAAAAAAATTTTTAAGAGTTTTAAGGGCCTTCTATTACCTAAAAAGGGGAAGAGTTATTGATTAACTTCAGACATTGATCAGTGTGCCTGCAGTAATTTCTAGGATAAATACTAAAAGAATAGTTAAAATTATGTATAATTTAAAGCTAGTAGAAAGAAATGAAAAAATGTTAAAGCAATTAATTTTAAAGAAGGGAAGATAAAGAAATAAAAGAGGCAGGACAGGAAAAAAAAGGAAAATAAGATGGTGGATATAAATCCAAACACCTTGGTAATTACAACAAAGTAATAAGTTTCAATTAAAAAATAAAAATTGTCAGACCAACTAACCCAAAAGCCAAATATATGTTGTTTTTAAGAGACATCTAAAACAAAGGTTCCAGATTGAAAACAAAAGGATACAGAAAGTTCACGATAAAAAAAATCCAAGAAAGCTGCTATAGCTGTATTAATTACAAACATAACGGACTTTAAGGAAAAACAGTATAAATTAAGAAGACCCTGTTCATAATGATATACACTTCAATTCACCAAGAAAACACAATAATTATCTAATAATATATATTTTACACCTATATCCATCACATTTCATAATGATAAAAACTAAAAGCATCAATTTACCAGGACATATATCTATTATAATAACTTCAAAATGTATAAAGTAAAAAGTGACAGAACTTCAAAGAGATTCATGATTAAATTGGGGGCATTTCAACACTTTTTGATAATATCTGAGAAAACAGGCAGATCAAAGACAATTATAGAAGATTTGGACAGGGGCGCCTGGGTAGCGCAGTCGTTAAGCGTCTGCCTTCGGCTCAGGGCGTGATCCCAGTGTTTCGGGATCGAATCCCACATTGGGCTCCTCCGCTGGGAGCCTGCTTCTTCCTCTCCCACTCCCCTGCTGTGTTCCCTCTCTTGCTGGCTGTCTCTCTGTCACATAAATAAATAAAATCTTAAAAAAAAAAAAAAGAAGAAGAAGATTTGGACAACACATTAACAACTGTAACTTAATGAAAAACCAACTCCATCTAATAATAATAGTAGACAATGACAGAAAAGTATATACATTTTTTTTAAAAAAACTGACCATATATGGGGACATAAAAAAAAAGTCTGAACAAATTTCAAGAAATTTAATTAATACAGAACATATTCTCTTATACTGATGTATTTGAGCTAAAAATTAACCCTAGAAAGATAATCAGAAAAATTTTCTATGTTTGGAATATAAGTATTATAAATATTATAAATAAATAATAAAGAAAAATACTCCTAAATAACTGAAGAACCAAAGAAACAAACCATAACAATATTTAGAAAATATTTTGAGCTGAATGATAATGAACATACCACACTAAAGAGACCTATGGGCTATAACCACAATAGAAATTAAAGGTACTTTTACGCAGCTAAAAGCCTATGTTGGGGGAAAGGGGGCTACAAATTAATGGTCTAGGCACACACCCCAAGCGTTAGAAAAAGCATTAAGAAAAAGATAAAAGAAAGAATAAAAATAATAGATACTAATGAAATTGAAAACAAACCTACAATAGAGAAGATCAATAACCACAAAAGTTGGTTCTGTGAAAAGATGATAAAATTACGCAACCTCTGTTAGGGGGATAAAAGGTACCATATAGGGAACACAGTCGGTGGTATTGTAATTGCATTGTATGGTGCCACATGGTAGCTACACTTGTGGTGAGCATAGCATAATGTACAGACTTGTCAAATCACTGTTGTATACCTGAAACTAATATAACATCGTGTGTCCACTACACTTCAATTAAGGAAAAATTAATCAACTTCTGATGAAATTCATCAAAATGAAAAGGGGAAAGACACATACAAGTAATATCAAGAATGAAAAGGACAAAATAAATACAAGTGCTACTTACATTTAAATCACAAAAAAATAAGGTATGTGGGTTTCAATGTCAAGAAATGGACTAGATTATTTAGATCAATGTTTCCATTTATAACAAATAAAAAATTAATATATTAAACATCTTAAAGCAGCTAAGAGCTGAGACAAGACAATAAGGAATTACCAAACCAAAAGTTAAGTAGAAAACACAATCAGCTTTTGCCCTAAAAGAATTTGCTAATCCCAAAGAATCTGAACAGAAGTTTTGATTACCTCATGATACAAAGGGTACAGAAGTCTAAACCTAGGATCAGCCAAAGACATAAAGTCTAAAAGAAGACATCCAAAATATTAAGCCAAAATGCTACACACTTCCTTTGGGAATGAATAAACCAGAAATAAAATCCTCTTTCACATGCCTTGTGGTGAGGAAGCCTTGGCATTCAAGCAGAAAAGGAGGGGAAAAAATAAAAAGAAAAGACTCTAAATTTTAAGCACTGACCAGCCCTAGGGCAGATTTGCAGCCCAAATAAAAAGGATCAGGGTGGTCCAAGAAACTTCAAACCATAAATTTAAGAGTCCCTTAAGTGGCAGTGACTCTAATGCCACTAAGAAGTACAAATTCTTTCTGCAGAAAGGCACCCTTATCCTAGGCCTCAGGAAGTTCTGAAAAATAATTTTTCAAATACAAAATTCCTCAAAGCAACTAAAGGGTAGGGGCAGATGACAGATTACCTTCAAAGGAGCACCAGTCTTCAATAACAACAATGAAAACTAGAAGACAGTATTCTATATTCAATAAGCTGGGGAGGAAGCAATCTAAAATTTTGTATCCATGAAAATATCTTTCAGGTACTGAGATAAACATATAGATGTATTTTGATAAAAGATGAAAGGGTTTGTCTCTAAAAGATCTCCCTAAAGGAAATTCAAAATGATATGTTTCAGGCCAAAGTGAAGTGATTCCAGATGATCAATTATCTAGTATGTAAGAAAAACAAACAGAAAATAAAGTAGCAAATATATGGGTAAATATAAATGAACTAAACTTGACAAAACAATATTGTAATAATGTCTAGTGAAATTGTTTCTTAAAAATGACAGAATTAAAACAAAGTTTAATTATAGAAGGGAATAATGAAATTTAAATGTTCTAGGCCCCTTGTACTATGCAGTAGGAATGCAAAAGGTAAGGATTTACATGAGACTTTGAAAAATTAAGTATACATCTCTTCTCTTAATCACTTTAAAAGTCACGCAGTATATTACATTTATGGCATTTGATAAAATTTAACCACATATATGAAAATATTCTTAGAGAGCTAGAAACCATTCTTGTTAAGTTTCTTACTGTGACAAAATTTTATCTAATGAAAATGTAAGCAAAAAAGCATACTCAATGGAATATGACTACTTCCATTTGAGACTTCTTAGAGGTCCTAGCTAGTGAGTAAGACAAACACCAATCAGCCAAATAAATACCAAATTAATAAATAGAAGGTATATGGAACGGAAGGGGAGAAACAAAACTGTCATTATTCACAGATAATATGATGTATACATAGAAATTCAAGAGACTATAGATGTTAGAATTAATAAGACATTGGTGAATATAAAATCATCTCTATATTCTCCTAACAAATTATGTTTTCTAAAGATACCATGGTATTCCAAAATATACTGTACCACAATGTTGCTGTAACTAAAACAAAAGTTTCATAAAGTAACTCAACCTTATAACACAGCACCCCCTGATACTTCCTACTCTGTATCACTATTTTTAATGTAGATTACAACCCACAAAATTGATTTCATAATAAAAAATGGGGCATGAACTGTAGTTTGAAAAAATGGACTAGATTACTTCCAAAGTAACCTATAGCTCTAAAATGTTTTATTTCTCTAGTTTAGATATTGACATAAAATACATGATATCAAATCAGTAGCAATATATGTCTGACAGAAATAGTAACAATGATTTCACATGATGGAATTCAGAATTATACCAAATAGACAAACACTGGGTTGAAAACAAGATGAATCTACAGAGGTAAGGGCCTATAATTAGGTTCAGAAATATCCTCAACAAGTAAACAGAGCCTGACAGCAAGTCAGACTAAAAGATCTAGAGGCTTTATTAACTACAAGTTTATCACTAGATATCAGAGGGATCTGTCAGTTTACCCAATCTTGGTCTATAAATAAATAAGTTTTTAATAAATATTGTGTTGTAAATATGTAGGTATCATGTAGACCAAAGACAATATGAGATCAAGTTTAATCGGGATCAGAGTTACTAGGTCTAGACTCCATCTTTTTATTACACATGATGTACAAGAACAAAGTATTACTAAATTACATGCACTTACAATATTTATTTTTTTAAAGATTTTATTTATTTGACAGAGAGAGAGCACATGAGCAGGGGGGGAAAGGCAGAGGGAGAGGGAGAAGCAGGCTCCCAGCTGAGCAGGGAGCCCCATGTGGGGCTCCATCTCAGGACCCCAGAACCATGACCTGAGCCAAAGGCAGATGCTTAACCAACTGAGCCACCCAGATGCCCCTATAATATTTAAATAATACTTCTTTTCACTGAGTATAATTTCCTAGACATAGTGCTAAGTATTTTCCTTTACTTAATTTAATCCTCAAAGAACTCTGTGAGATGGGTAGTATTATCTCCATATAAAATATAAAGAAATAATCTCATAAAAGTTAAATACCCTACCCAGGTCACACAGATTGTTAACATAAATGAAGTCAGGAGTTGAACCGCAGTCTGTCTGAATACAAACCAGGATCTTTTAATTTTTTATCAGTGTTAATTAAATTATCTGCATCCAGAGCTTTAATGACTATTCAGCATATATAGATGGACCATTAATTTCAGGTAAATTAATAGAAAATTTATTAGAATGTTTAAAGACTCCCAATTAATAACAGCAACAATAATAGTTTCCTACCAGTAAGAGGGATGTTATGTTTGGAATACTTTATCAAGGTCTCTTTACCTTACTTAGTGATGGATAACTTCTTTAAGCATTCAGAAACTAATTCAATGAATCCCCCCAAAAAGCTGACAGCTGAATGCTTCAATTTGGGAAGCAATGACGAATGGATTCCTAATTTATTTTTTAGTTGCATTTGGACTTAGAAGGTATTTCTTCAATTCTATTGTTATACAAAACATACACATTTTCTGTTAATGTATCTACTACTATGTCGTTAATTTCTTTCTCTAACAAATGAACAAAATCAGCAAGTGCTAGAAAAGAATCAAATTTACTACCAAGCCATCTGTACTACAGTTTAATCTTATCCTCAACATTAAAAATGATAATTTTGGCCCTATTCAAGAAACTGTAACATGTCATTAAGGCATACCACTTAATAAGTAAGCCACTAGCAGTCATAGAAATAACATTTTATTGGCATAGTGTTATAAAGAAATACACACAACTATCGGGACTAGAAGAAAGCCATATAACTACTGCAGGATTGCAGGAATTCTGCAGAAGAGGGAGGAATTATTAGGGCTTGCCATTTTGGTCCCTCTAAGCTAGGACAAAAGACCAAAGGAAAAAATCAGTGGTCCTAACTATAGACAGAGCTGCTTACTTCTATCAACAAAGTCTTAGCAGAACTGAAATAAAAGAAAAAATAAGATCCTGAAAAGGTAAGCAAAAATCCCAGGGTGAAACTTTCTCTAATTCACTACTCCCATTTCCACCAACTACCAATAATGGGGTCAAAACCCACAGGAACCCTTATCATTTTTGGCCTGAGGAGACACAAATGCCCCCGGGGAAATACAGGTGTTTTTTTAAAGATTCAAACAACCATGAAAGACTTTCATTTTCAAAATATAGCTCCAGGGCCCCACACTGAAGCAGCTTCACAATTAGAAATCTGAGAATATGCCCCCATAAGAAAAGGGTAATTCTCAATCAACATGGAAAGAACCCTATCGCAGAACTTTAACCCAAGTTAACACAGTACAGAACTCAGCTCTAAAGCAAAAGCTATAGTCTAATGGAGCTATCCATTAAGCAAAAAACACATACACACACACACACACACACACACACGTGTACACACACACACACCCCAATGCCCTCAAGTAAAGAGAAGTAAATTAAACGCAATGGTTTAGCTTATAGTTTCCAGGGAAAAATTTAAAAGGTCTCAGATAGACAGGAGTTAAGGATAACACCTACTATTTCAAAACAAAGGGTTTCAAAACAATTTCTAGGCTCTGCATGCTGAAACTACAAATCAGATTTGAAAAATCAAAGACCTAAATAGACGGTGAGATACATTATGTTCACGGATTGGAAGACTCAATATTGTTAAAATGTCGATTCTTTCAAACTGAGCTTTAAACTCGATGCACTTTCAATCAAGATCAAAATCCTAGCAGGATTTTTTGTAAATACCGACAACTGTAAAATTTACATGAAAAGACCAAGGAACAAGAATAGACAAAACAATTTTGAAAAACAACGAAGCTGGAGAACTCATACTACCTGATTTCAAGATAGTACAGTGTTGGTGAAAGGACAGATACATAAATCAATGGACTAGAAAAGAGAGATCACAAATAAATTCACATATATATATATGAGTACACATACACACACTGCCTTTTTTTTTAATGATTTTTTACTATATTATGTTAGTCACCATACAGTACATCCCCGGATTCCGATGTAAAGCTCGATGCTCCATTAGTTGCGTATAACACCCAGTGCACCATGCAATACGTGCCCTCCTTACCACCCATCACCAGTCTATCCCACTCCCCCACTCCCCTCCCCTCTGAAGTCCTCAGTTTGTTTCTCATAGTCCACAGTCTCTCATGTTTCATTCCCCCTTCTGATTACCCCCCTTTCTTTATCCCTTTCTTCCCCTACCGATCTTCCTAGTTCTTATGTTCCATAGATGAGAGAAATCATATGATAATTGTCTTTCTCTGCTTGACTTATTTCACTTAGCATTATCTCCTCCAGTGCCGTCCATGTTGCAGCAAATGTTGAGAATTCGTTCTTTCTGATAGCTGAGTAATATTCCATTGTATATATGGACCACAGCTTCTTAATCCAGTCATCTGTTGAAGGGCATCTCGGCTCCTTCCATGATTTGGCTATTGTGGACAATGCAGCTATGAACATTGGGGTGCATATGGCCCTTCTCTTTACTACGTCTGTATCTTTGGGGTAAACACCCAGTAGTGCAATGGCTGGGTCATAGGGTAGTTCAATTTTTAACTTTTTAAGGGACCTCCACACTGTTTTCCAGAGTGGCTGTACCAACTTGCATTCCCACCAACAATGTAGGAGGGATCCCCTTTCTCCACATCCTCTCCAACAATTGTTGTTTCTTGCCTTGTCAATTTTTGCCATTCTAACTGGCGTAAGGTGGTATCTCAGTGTGGTTTTGATTTGAATTTCCCTGATGGCTAATGATCTTGAACATTTTTTCATGTGCCTGTTAGCCATTTGTATGTCTTCATTGGAAAAGTGTTCATATCTTCTGCCCATTTTTTGATTTATTTGTTTCTCATACACACTGCCTTTTGACAAAGGTGCAAAAGCAATTCAATGGAGAAAGGATAGTCTTTTCAATAAATGGTGCTGAAACCCCTTGAGATCCATATGTAGCAAAATGAGCCTTGACACATACCACACACTTTATACAAAAGTTAACTAAAAATAAATAAGGAAAGAATATAAAAATACTAATTCAAAGGGATACAGGCACCCTGATGTTTATATTTGTAGCAGCATTATCTACAATAGCCAAATTATGGAAACAGCCCAAGTGTGTGTCCATCAACTGATGAATGGATAAGGAATATGGGGGGGGGTGTATGTATAAAACGGAATATTACCATAAAAATATACCCATAAAAAAAATGAAATCTTGCAATTTGCAATGACATGGATGGAACTAGAGAGTATTATGCTAAATGAAATAAGTCAGTCAGAGAAAGACAAATACCATACAATTTCACTCATATGTGCAATTTAAGAAACAAAACAAAGGAACAAAGGGGGGAAAAAGAGAAAGAGAGGTAAACCAAGAAACATACTCTTAACTATAGAGAACAAACTGATAGTTACCAGAGGAGGGGTTCGTGGGAGGATAGGTTAAATACGTGATGGCAATTAAGGAGTGCACTTATTGTAATGAGCACCGGGTGTTGCATGGAAGTGTGGAATCGCTATATCGTACACCTGGAACTAATATTACACTGTGTTAACTGACTGGAATTTAAATTAAAACTTTTTAAAAATGCAAATTAAAACCACGATGAGATGCCAGTACATACTTATTTGAATGGGAGGAAAAAACTTTATAATACCAAATGCTGACAAGGATGAGGAGCAACTAAGACTCTCTTAAGTTGCCAGTGGGACTGCAAAATGGTACAGACACTTTGGAAAACTATTTGGCAGTTTTTAATACAGTTAAAACACTTACCTACCATAAGACCCAACAATCTCACTCCTAGATATTTGCACAAGTAAAATGAAAAGCCACATTCACACAAAAACCTGTATATGAATGTTTATAGTGGTTGTGTCTGAGGTTCCCAAGACAACACCTAGGTTCAGTGATTCACCTGAAGAACTCGCAGGACTGAGCATATAGCCATACTTACAGCTATGATTTATTACAAAGAAAGAATACAAAACAAAATCAACTAAGAAACAAGGCACATGGGGTAAAGTTGGAACTTGGTGTGAGCTTCCAAGAGTCCTCTCCCAGCAGGATGTATTTAATCCTTCCAGCAGCACAAGTGAAGTACTATGTATCAGGAAAACTCACCTGAATCTAGGATATAAGGTTTCATTGGGTGCTGGTCCCAGTCACCTTAGCTTAGCGTGTACCAAAATTCCATACTTCCAGAAGGAAAGAAGGTGCTCAACATAAATGGTTTAGGCACATAAACCATCCTTGTCTGTTAAGAGAATGGTGGGAACGCTCTCGAAATCCAAGTTCCAGACAATGGCCACAAGCCAACCTTGCAAACAGGCCTAAGTAAGACCAGCAATCTCAAGCCTGCTACATTAACTCTTTTCTGCAGAGTGCTTTGTTGTTGTTGTTACTGTTGTTAAGATTTTATTTATTTATT
Source organism: Ailuropoda melanoleuca (assembly GCF_002007445.2). Classification (NCBI taxonomy): domain Eukaryota; kingdom Metazoa; phylum Chordata; class Mammalia; order Carnivora; family Ursidae; genus Ailuropoda; species Ailuropoda melanoleuca. The sequence continues at coordinate 76,109,079 of NC_048232.1, forward strand.
TGAAGAGGGGGGAGAGAGAGAGACCGCACGAGCACAACTGGGAGGGGGGGCAGAGGGAGAGGAGCAGCAGACTGCCTGCTGAGCAAGGACCCTGGGATCATGACCTGAGCCAAACCCAGATGTTTAACCAACTGAGTCACCTAAGGGCCCCCAGAGTGCCTTATTGGTAATTGCCAAAACCTGGAAACACTTCAAATATTCCTTGAACTGGGAAATGGATAAACTGTAGTATATCCATATAATGTAATATTATTCAGCAATGAAAAGAAATGAACTGTTGCTACCTACAACAACATGGATGAATATCAACGGCATTATGTTAAGTAAAAGACACCAAATTCCAAAGGTAACACACCTTTAACGTTCTGGAATATACAAAAGAGATCAGGGGTTGCCAGGGAGCTAAGGATGGGGGAGAATGTGAATACAAAGGAATAGCACAAGGAAATTGTTCTGGAATGATGGAATCATTCTGTATCTTGATTTTGGCTGTGGTTGTAATGCTCTGTGCATTAATTAAAACTCGCGGAGCTGTACACCAAAAAGAGTAAATTTTACTATATGTTAATCTGGATTTTTTAAAAAGTAAAATAAAGTTCCCCATGAATAAGAAATGACATGGTGACATTAATATAAATAAAAGACAAAAATAATTCCACAGCAGGTAAAACAAAACAAAAACAAAAACCCAATCCTATACAGAAGAAATCAGAACACAGGATGGAAAAATCTGCCAAAAAGATCTGTAGCTTCAGATGAAGCTTAAAAGGAGGCTTCTACATATTAAGGAAACCAGACTTTTATCACATATATGGACATTTTTCCTTTAGCATGGTGTCATCAGACTTTATGGTAATACTGGCATGTACAACTTTTATTTGATTATCAAACTGAATTTACCCATCTTTTCTTTCTGGTTTCTGGTTTGCACTTTAGAAAGACATACCTACTTTAATGGTAACTTTTAAATTTTTTAAAATTTCCCCCAGAGTTTTCTTTTATAAGTTTCAGAGTGCTCTAAAATATAAAGACACCTGGAATTTACTGTGGCTTTCCTGAAGCCTTTCTAAAAGGAGAAAAGGAGTAGAATCTATACAGCAGGATTCTAGGCTGCAGACTAATATGGGGAGGGAAGTGCTGGAAAAGTTTAGGGAAGAGGAGGAGGAAGATGAGCAGGACTCTTTAAGAAATCTTGAAACTGACTGAATGATAGCTAATATCATAGGTTTGTTGCCTCTTCTGTTTGGAAAGCTTCAAACTACACTCTTTGTTGCGTCTTGAAAGAATGTTCTCAACTAAGGAAGTCTCACAGGTCACGAACTGGTTAACTCCTAACTATTCTACTCCTCCCTCATCCCTTATTTGAAAAAAAGAGTTTAGGCGGAGAATAAGATCTAGTCACCAATCTCTCCATATCTGAATTCAAGTTATTACCAGGTGTTATTATCTCTCTTTGTTGCTACTGTAAATAGGATTTCTCTTCTTAAGATTCTTTCTAACTGGTTATTTACCTATGGCAGGGGGTCAGCAAACTAGGGCTCAAGGGCCAATCCATTCCACTGCTGCTTTGGAACCTAAGTTTTATTAGAACACAGACAGGTTCATTTGTTTACTGTCTACAACTGCTTTCATGCTACAACAGGACAATTGGGTAACTGTGATAGAGACTAATATTTTTAGACAAAGTTTAAAATATTTGTCATTTGGACCTTTACATAAAATGTTTTCAAGTCTCTAATATATATGAAAGCTATTTGTAGTTTTGGAATAAAATTCACATAATGTCAACCATTTTAAAGTGTATATAATTCAGTGGCATTTAGTTCAATTCATAATGTTGTGTAATCATTACCTCTAGTTCCAAAACGTTTTCATCATCCCAAATGGAAACCCTGTCCCCATTAAGCAATCACCCTCCATTCCTCATTCCCCCTCACCCAGGCTACTGCTAATTTACTTTCTGTCTCCATGGATTCACTTATATGCTGGATACTGCATATAAATGGAATCATATATGTTATATTTTGTATCTGGCTTCTTTCACTTAGCATAATGTTTCAGACATTCAGCCATGTTGTAGAGAGACTCATTTCTTTTTATGGCTGAATGATATCCCATTGTATGGATATATTACATTTCATTTATCTGTTCATCAGCTGGTAGACATCTGGGTTGTTATCTTCTTTGGTGACTGTGAATAGAGCTGCTATGGACAATCACGTACAAATTTTTGTTTCAATGACTGTTTTCAATTCTTCTGGAATTCTTAAAATATAATTGCTAGGTCGTATGGTAATTGTAGTTGCAAAACTTTTCCATAGTGGCTGCACCATTTTGCACTCTAACCAGAAATGTATGAGGGTTCAGATTTCTCCACATCCTCACCAACACTTATTTTCCTTTAAAAATGTGTTTATTATAGCCATCCTAACCAGTGGGTGCAAAATAGCATTATGCTGTGGTTTCGCACACAGCTCACTATCTCTTCATGTGCCTGTTGGTCACTGTTTGTATCATTTAATACATATTTATTTTAAAATTCCAACAAATAAAGTTTTAGAAGACAGTAACATCAATAGAAAAATGGGCAAAACTATTAAAAAGCAATTTATAGAAGAAAACAAATCTCCAAAGCTAATATGACAAGAAATGTTCAAAACCATGAGGAACCAGAGAAATACATATTAAAACAGAGATCACTTTACTTTTATTAGATTGGTAAATTTTAGAAAGCTGAATAATTTTTAAATGTTGGGATATAAGAGCACTCATTCATCGTTAGTGGGAATATAAACTAATTTGGCTATTGTGGATAAAGCAATCCAGCATTTCTTAGTTAAACCAAATACAGGGCTATCTTATAACCCAACAAGTCTAGTCATTTGTACATAGGCTCCAAAGAAATCCTTACACAGTCATGTACAAGGATGTTCACCACAACACAATGTGTGATGTCAGGAAATTGAAAATAAATAGGTAGCTATCAGTAAGATAACAGGTAGGTAAAATGAGGTAAATATCTCACAAAGTATTATGCAATTATTAGAAGCAATGGATTAGTTGCAGCACCTGGGTGGCTCAATCGGTTGAGCATCTGATTTGATTTAGGCTCAGGTCACGATCTCAGGGTCATGATCTCAGAGTTGTGAGATGGAGCTTCACTTCACGTTCAGCTGGGAGACTGCTTGAGATTCTCTCTCCCTCTCCCCACCCCCCACCACCCCGCTCTCTCACGCTTTCTCTCTAAAGTAAAGAAATACTTTATTTTATTTTTTTAAAAGATTTTAGGGGCGCCTGGGTGGCACAGCGGTTAAGCGTCTGCCTTTGGCTCAGGGCGTGATCCTGGCGTTATGGGATTGAGCCCCACATCAGGCTCCTCTGCTGGAGGAATAAAATAAATAAATAAATAAATCTTTAAAAAAAAAAAATTTTATATATTTATTCGACAGAGATAGAGACAGCCAGCGAAAGAGGGAACACAGGCAGGGGGAGTGGGAGAGGAAGAAGCAGGCTCCCAGCAGAGGAGCCTGATGTGGGGCTCAATCCCATAACGCCAGGATCACGCCCTGAGCCAAAGGCAGATGCTTAACCACTGTGCCACCCAGGCGCCCCTAAAGTAAATAAATATTTTTTAAAAAGAAGAAACAATGGATTAGAAGTACCAACATGAGTAGATGTTAAAATTTTAGTGCCTGTGGAAAAAAAAAAGAGCAAGATATACAATGCAATAACTTTTATGTGAATTTAAAAATGAGTACACACAAAATAACAAGACCTATTTTGCAAGAACACAAATATAAAAAGATAAACATATTAGAATATAAACAATATGACATACTATATAATTACTTTCTGAAAATAACATAAATATTAAGATATTTGTTTATATGGGGGAAGGGAAATTCAAACAGATAAATATAAAGGAGAATTAAAGAAAGAAAATTACCAAGAGAGAGACCTTATATACACCAATGATGATAATGTGTCTTGAATAGAGGATTAGTTTAATTTTCTGCATTTAAGGTTAAGAAAAATTATACACTGAGTTCTTTTATTATTAATAACACTTTTTCAGTTGACTCTGGATATTTCATGTGTATAACTGTATCATGTAAAAACAGCAATGATTTTAGCTTCTCTTCTATTCTTATACCTCTTAGACTGCATTAGGTAGTACTTTTAGCATGATGATGGCAATAGCGATGATTGCAAGCATTTGTATCCTGTTGTCAATTTTATAAAAATTCTTCCAAAATCTACCCATTAAAGATGATGCTAGCTTTTGAGCTGATTTTTATATAACCATATTAAAAAGACTTTGGGCACCTGTGTTGCTCAGTTGGTTAAGTGTCTTGACTCTTGATCTCAGCTCAGGCCTTGATCTCAGGGTCATAAGTTCAAGCCCTGTTTTTTTAATTAATTAATTAAAAGGTAGCCTTCTATTTCTGTTTGGCACTAGTTTTTATTAAGAATCAATGTTGTATCTTGTTGTCAATTTTATAAAAATTCTTCCAAAATTTACCCATTAAACATGATGCTAGCTTTTGAACTGATTTTTATATAACCATATTAAAAAGACTTTGGGCACCTGTGTTGCTCAGTTGGTTAAGTGTCTTGACTCTTGATCTCAACTCAGGCCTTGATCTCAGGGTCATAAGTTCAAGCCCTGTATTTTTTTAAATTAATTAATTAAAAGGTAGCCTTCTATTTCTGTTTAGCACTAGTTTTTATTAAGAATCAATGTTGGGGGCACCTAGCTGGCTCAGCTGATAGAGCACGCAACACTTAATCTCAGGGGTGTTGAGTTCAAGTCCCATGTTGGGCATGGAGCCTAAAGAAGAAGGATGTTGAACTTACCAAAAGTCTTATTGGCATCTGAAGATGCTCTTGTGATTTTTCTATACTCTATTTGTATACAGATTATATCACTGTACTTCCAATACTGCATTATCCCTGCATTTTCAATATGTATGTAAAGCGTATTTTTAAATATGATTTTTGTATTCTATTTGATAAATATGTACATCTTATTCCTAAATAATATTGGACTATAGATTCCTCTTTTATTATGCTCTAGAACAGTGCTTTTCGTAGCACCAAAGTTACATATTCCTAAAAGTTCTGTAGAACCCAACCATGAAACTATCCGGGCCTGATGCTTTTTGTAAAGTAACTCTGACAATATTCTGTTTTTCTTCTGAAAGAATTATCCTTTCAAAAGATCAATAAAATAGAAAAGCATCTGGCAATCTAAGAAACAACAAAAAAAAAAAAGAGAGAGAGAGAGACAAAAATACAAATACCTATTAATAAATGTGAAAAAGGGACTATGACAGCAGTTCTGGTGATTATTAAAATAAAAGAATGGGGCACACAACTTTAGCAAAACATATGAAAATATAAAACTAGATTAAATGGTAGATATTTTAGGAAAATATGAATCATCAAATTAAATTACCAAACTGACTGAAAAGAAAACCTAAGAAAATTAATAAACACCAATGGAATTTAAAAGTATGACAATGATGATCTAAGAAGGACTTGTTTCACTGCAATAAATATAAATATCAAATAAATAAATAAAGATAAATAAAACAAAAAATAAAAATCTACTCAAACCAAGTCAAGCAAAAGAAAAAAAAAAGTATTGGGAAAATACTGAGGCATCTCACAGAACCTGTGCTCAGGGAGTATAGCCAGCTAAGGGTTCTATAATGTTAGGAACCCAGGATTCCTGCTCCTTTTTGGAACTGAATGGTCTCATTTGTTCCTTTCTACCGATGTGCCCTTTTTTTTTCTCTTTCCACAATCACTTTTCTATGCTAAGATTCCTAGCTTTTTATGCCTGCTCAATGTCAAGGCCCAATACCAACCAACTAGAGTCTCTGTGTGCCTTTTTGAAACTTCCAAATTCCAAATTGGTAGAGCTTGGGTCACATACCAACTCTAGAACCAATAAACTGTCCACAGGAGAAAGAGGAAAAAGAGAGTACAGAGTCATAAACTACTAAAATAAAAGCTAAATTCATCCTTTCAGTAAGGGTTTTGACATGGACAGTATAATGTGTGAACTGCACAGGTACCCTGAGATATCTATAAAAAGAAACTTTCTCCTCCCAAAAGCCCCCAACCCAAAAGACTTTATGGGTGTATTCTAGCAAACCTTTATGGAACATAAAATCCCTGCTATTTATTCTGTTAGGGAGCATAGAAAGGATGTAAAGTTACAGATTTATTTTATAAAGCTAACAGGATCGCATTATCACAAACCTAACAAAATTAACTCCCAAAGTAATGTTCAATGAATTATGCACATTTTTTAACAGATGCCAAAATTTACATATAAATATGTACACATATTCATATAAATTCATATTTTCACATTTTTAAACTATTACCAATAGTATACTTCTTAGGAGTGATATTGTACAGATACTTTCTTCATATCTGAATTATTTATAATTATTATACTCTTCATAAGAAAAAAACATTTTTAAAATTGAATAGCCTAAAAACAGACCTCAAAATGTTAAAAATTTAATGTACAGTTAAGATAGCAGTTCAGTAGGGATATTAATTAGTAGTAGTGGAATGACTAACCACCATTTTGGAGGAACTGACCATCATTTGAGGTAAAACAAGTAACAGTTCAACCTCAGTGTCAATATAAATTCTAGATAGAAGAAACATAGAACAGGCTCCATGCAGGGCTTGGTCTCAAGACCCTGAAATCATGACCTGAGCTGAAATCAAGAGTTGGACGCTTAACTGACTGAGCCACCCAGGCGCCCCATCCATTACCTTAACTTTGATACAACTTAAACCAAGCTTATCATTCTAACCCCCAAACTAGCTCCTTCTGACTTTGTCTCTCTTTCTGGGACCCCAAAACTTGGAATCATCTTTGTCTCCTCCTTTTCTAAAAGCTCTCATATATATTACAAAATCCTTTTTAGTATTTCTGTTTCATTAATTCAATCTTTGCTTTCTATTCCTATTATATGACCCAAGGTTATGACCCTCATTACAAAAAATAGCAGCACTAAACCCTATAATAAAAAAGGTATGTTAACCCTAAAATGAGAATCTGACTACCCATTACATGTTAATATCAATTAAAGGACTGGCAGGCACATTCTCTAGTATATATACCTATACAGTAATTTAATATTTAGTCATTCTGTTTATAGCCTTTTAATTCCTGCTGGCTTATATCACTTAAAACAGCAAAACTTAAAGACACCACAAATGTTAACAAGATATTTAGTTTGTTGTTATTGTTGCCACTGAGAGGTAAAGCTGGAATAAGATAAAACTGGCAAAAGTAACTAGAGTCAATAGAATCCCATTTTTTAAACTAGCGTTTTTCCTTCTTTCATCTCTAGGAAACCCTAATATCCAATTAAAACAAACAAGCAATCCAACACAAATAAAAATATATGAGAGTTTTAAAATGCCAAATCTTAAAATAAAATGTCAAATCTTAAAAACCTGTAGTTACATCTTTTATAGTACTAATAATTATTCTTCCTATTACCATCAGAGAAATGATACAGTCTCTCCAAATCCTCAGTGAAACAGAAGCCAACACTGACTGATGGCCAAGACTAATTTCAGCTTGAGAAAAGCAAGCTATCACTTTCTAGCACATCTGACTCCTGTTTCAATCAGTTAAAGTTCTAGGCATATCAAGAGTCAAACCTGCTTATGTCAGCTGAACTTAACTGTAATCACATAATTTAATTAAATTTTATATGTACTGATTAAATGAGCGTAAGAAGAAAGCAGTTTTTTGTCAAATCACTGTTGTACACCTGAAACCCATGTAACACTATGTTAAGTAAACTTCCATTTTTTTTAAGAAGCTGTTTTATTGAAAACTAAACTGAATGTTTCAAAATGGCTCAATAAAAGGTGAATCACTAAAAAAGTTTTAAAAGTTTCTAATTTCCTATGGATAAAATATTTATAATAAATCATAAGGAAAATGTACTAAAGAAATGTTGTACTCAAGTTTGCTACACGAGGATCTTTAAGGTTTTAATCAACTTTTTTAAAAAAGCAGTATCAGACTATGGGTGTAATATGCATGAAAGCCAACATGAAACTCCATCAATGAAATCAGCAGGACAATATTCATTTATACACTCAACTTACAGGCACATGTTAATTACCTATATTAACTTTTTGGTCTCAAGAGCTTTTATATTCTTAAAAATTACTGAATAATCCCAAAGAGCTTGGTCTTATAGGTAATATCTACCAACATTTCTGCGAAAAATTAAAGCTGAGAAAATTTTAAAATGCAAGACTACACCTGCACACATTCCATTAGCCATCACAGCAATAATGTCATTACTTATCAGCATCTGGAAAACTTACTGTATGCACATGTGAGTGACAGTTAAAAAGTCAAATAATGTCTTAGTGTTATTATGAATGAAGACAGTTTTAGCTTAACTAAAAGAGTCTCAGGAACCCATAGGCATCTCTGGACCAACCAATGAGAACCACTATTATAGGGCTGAAGAGCCAATAATGAATAACGAGGAAGCAACAATGAATCAACCCCTCTTTTGTGTAATTTGCTGAAGGAGTAAGACAATAAAGAAGTAAATCAATAAATACATAATTTCAGGTATTGATAGATGCCGTCAAAACAGGGCAAGGAGACAGAAAGGGAAAAGTGGGAGGTTTGTAGAAGTAGGAGCAATTACTTTACATAGGATGGTCAGAAAAGATCTCTTTGAGAAAGGCTATTGAAGGAACGAGCCCTGCTAAGGTCTGAGATAATATTCCAGGTAGAGAGGCAGAAAATGCAAATACCTTGGAAGCCACGGGAAGATTCTGAGCATAGCAAACGACCTGATCTGATTAAGGTTTTAAAATATTCCTCTGGCTTCCACATGGAACAGACCAGGAAAGCAGGTATAAAAATGAAAGTAGAAAAGTTAGGAGGCTATTGCAATGTCCTGAAAAAAAAAATTGGTGACTTGGATAGTATGATAGCAATGGAAGGGTGAGATTTGAAAGGGTATTAAAGTTATTTTTAAGGAAAAGCCATAACAACTGCTGAAGGACTAGACATGAGATTGTGAGGAAAAAAAGAAATGAAAAACAGATGGTTCCTATGATTTTGCAGAGCACCAAGGTGAATGTTGCCTTTTATTGTGATACAGAGAAACAATGGTAGGTGGGGAAGATGGAGGCAAAACCAAGCTGAAGATGCTTATTTGGAATCCAAATAAAAACACTGGATATGTGGGTCTGGAGCTCAAGATAGAGGTCAGGGCAGAAAATACATGATAGGAAATCATGAGGTATTCAAGTATGTAACTAGACGAGATCACTTAAGGAGTAAATGTGGATAAAGAAGTGAGCAGGAGATCTGAGATCTGGAATTTCGCCTTTCATCAAAAACTGTCAAATTAACATACACTTAATGTGTACTTTCTTATGTTTCCTTTTTCAGGTACTAACTGCTGGTCCCAATGGTATCATATTAGAACTTTTCTGGTACTTCCCTTTTCATATTAGGACACTGACTCAAGAATCCCCGAAACTTCTCTTCTCTCAGACCAGTATTTCACTCCCTCCTTCCTCCCCCCCATTCCCCCACACTAATCACCTCTATTCCTAATTCCTCCCTCTCCTTCCCCCAGGGTTCTCTCCCCTCTGTGCTCCCAAGATTTGCATATTTCTACAGAGGTCCTATTTAACATTCTATATTCTAATTATTTGTCTTTTAATGGTGTGTAAGTTTCCGTATGGGCAGGAACCTTGACTTTCATCTTTGTATCCCCAGTGCCCTGCAAAACAGGCTCTTAATGTTTCCTAAATGAATAAAATGAAGGGCGAGTAACCTACCCAAAATCAGTACCACTGCTACTCAGTAGGAAAGTAAGGATTAGAATCTAGAGAGCCAGATATTCTAAACTCACTTTAGCCTGTCATTCAAAGAACTCTACATTGGGGCCTCACGTTATCTATATATTTCCTATTTATCATCCTGTCTTGACTTTAAGTCTGGTGATGTGCCCAAAATTCCCTTTCTTCAGCCTATTAAGAATCTGTGTAACCAATTTATGTCTTACCCCTCCGATAAAAACTCTCTTCATCAATCCCTCAATCATTGCTCTCCTCCCCCACACCAGCCACACACACAAAATCAGTAACCCCCTATATAATCTGATTGCGGATCTTACAACTACACTGAAGCTACTCTCTCAAAGTTTACCAAAGGCCTTTATAACAGTTAAAGTATAATTTTCAAAACAGTAAAATCATGATTCTCATAAAAATATTAAATGAATATATGGCAGAGATTTTATTTAATTCATGATAATGAATGAAGGAACCAGTAAGATGTTAAAATTGGTTCAAATAAGAACCGGACATACAGAGATTTTACAATGCTCACGCTACAAAATTCATTTGCATGACATGAACAGGAATAATTTACATTGGTATGGACAGGAAATGCTTGTTCTGTTATCAGTTTTCTAAATCTTAACTTTTTAAAAAAATTTATTTCAAGTATAATTAAACATACAGTGTTATATTAGTTTCAGGTGTGCATTGTAATGATTCAACAATCCTATAAATTTCTCAGTGCTCATCAACATAAGTGAACTCTTAATTCCCTTTATCTATTTCACCTACCTCCACACCCACCTCCCTCTGGCAACCACCAGTTTGTTCTCCATATATGAGTCTGGCTTTCTTGTTGGACTCTTTTTTCTTTGTTCATTTCTTAAATTTCACATATGAGTAAAATCATATGGCATTTGTCTTCCTCGGACTGACATTTCACTTAGCATTATACTTTCTAGGTCCATCCATACTGTTGCAAATGACAAGATTTCATTCTTTTTTATGGCTGAGTAAAATCTTGTGTGTGTGTGTGTGTGTGTGTGTGTGTGTGTGTGTGTACCACATCTCCTTTATCCATTTATCTTATCAACGGACACATGCATTGCTTCGATGTCTTAGCTATTGTAAATAATGCTGCAACAAACACAGAGGTACATACATCCCTTTGAATTAATGTTTTCATTTTCTTTGGTAAACACCCAGTAGTGGAATTACTGGATCATATGGTATTTCTATTTTTAATTTTTTGAAGAATCTCCATACTGTTTTCCACAATGGCTGCACCAATTTGCATTCCAACCAATAGTGCACAAGGGTTCCTTTCTCTCCATATCTTCACCAACACTTGCTTCTTGTGTTTTTAATTTTAGCCATTCTGACAGGTGTGAAGTGATATCACATTGTGGTTTTGATTTGCATTTCCCTGATGATGAGTGATGTTGACCATCTTATCATGTGTCTGTTGGCCATCCATATGTCTTCTTTAGAGAACTATCTATTCAGGTCCTCTGACCATTTTTTAATCAAATTGTTTGTTGAGTGTTGAGTTGTATACGTTCTTCATATATTTCAGATATTAACTCTTTATCACATACATCATCTGCAAATATCTTCTTCTTTCACAGATTGCCTTTTAATTTTGTTTATGGTTTCCTTTACTGGGCAAAAGCTTTTTTTTTTTTTTGGTGTAGTCCCAATAGTTTAATTTTGCTTTTGCTTCTCCTGCCTGAAGAGACAACTAGAAAAATGTTTCTAGAGCTGATGTCAAAGAAATTACTGTCTGTGCTTTCCTCCAGGCATTTTATGGTTTTAGGTCTCACAGTTGGGTCTTTAACCCATTGAGTTTATTTTTGTGTATGGTGTACCAAAGTGGTCCAGTTTCATTCTTCTTCATGTAGTTGTTCAGTTTTCCCAGCACCATAACTTTTTTTTCCAGAAGTAGAATTTAGTGATTCATCAGTTGCATATTACACCCAGTGTTCATTCCATCAAGTGCCTTCCTTAAAGCCCATCACCCATTTACCCCACCCCCACCTACCACCCCTCTAGCAACCCTGTTTGTTTCCTATAGTTATAAGTGTCTTATGGCTTATGTCCCTCTCTGATTTCATCTTATTTTATTTTTCCTTCCCTTCCCCTCTGTTCATTTGTTTTCTTAAATTCCATATATGAGTGAAATCATATGATATTCTCTGACTGACTTGTTTTGCTTAGCATAATACCCTCTAGTTCAATCCACATCATTGCAAATGGCAAGAATTCATTCTTTTTGATGGCTAAGTAATATTCCAGTGTGTGTGTGTGCGTGTGTGCGTGTGTGTGTATGTGTGTGTATACACATACACATCTTCTTTATCCATTCATCTGTTGATGGACATCTGGGCTCTTTCCATATTTTGGCTATTGGAACATTGCTGCTATGAAGGTTGGGGTGCATGTGCCCCTTTGAATCACTATGTTTGTATCCTTCAGATAAATACCTGGTAGTGCAATTGCTGGGTGGTAGGGTAGCTCTATTTTTAAACATCTTGAGGAATCTCTGTTTTCCAGAGCAGCTGCACCAATTTGCATTCCCACCAACAGTGTAAGAGGGTTCCCTTTTCTCTACATCTGTTGTTTCCTGAGTTGTTAATGTTAGCCATTCTTACTGGCCAGCACCATAACTTTCATCTACACTTTGCCTTTCATCACTTTTTGCAGAATTGTAAAGCAGTCTAGACAATCAAGAACAGAAGTACATAACCCAAATGAGAATAATATAATTTCTGGGGGGTCCTCTATATCCCAGAGGGTCTACCGCCCAACATTCAAGACAAGCAGTCATTTCTTCCACCCATTTCCAAGTCACTGAGTATCCTTCCCACATAACTGTCAAAAGTCATCCTAACCTGCCTTCTTTGCACAATGAAGAAAAATTCTTGCCACCTTTGGTTTCCATGATGTAGTACTCACCTGGCTCCTCTTTCTACCTCTCTGACTGATTCTGATTGAGTCTCCTTCACCAGTTTCTATTCATCTTAAATACGGTAACCACAAAGATTCTGATGCACCTTACTCTATCCAATATCCTCAGTCATGCTTCACCTATTAATTATATAGAAATTACTCCCATATCCACAGTTCTAATGTCTAATCCCCAAACTTGAACTTCTATTTTCTCCATTTCCCATGTTGATATCTTAGCAGTAACCTCAAATTCAGCAATGACCTAAACAAACTCATTCTTGTCCTCATCTAAATATGGCCTATTCCTGTGTTCTCTAACTCAATAGCTAATTGTCAGAGAGGCACAAAGCATGAGAATCTTACATTCTACTGCCTCTCTGAAACTGCCTTTTTGATAGTCACCTAAACTATCCATTGCACCTCTACAATCACCCTCTTGCATCTTCCCCTTCCTCACAGACTTTTCCCTAATTAAAGCCTACATTACCTTTCAATTGACTATTGATAAAGCCCCCATACTGCTCTACTATCTCTTTCCTCTATCATTCACTCAAATGCCAAAGTTATATTCCCTCAAATAGGAGTCAAAGTTTTTCTGACTTGGTCCCACCTTCTGATCTGAGTTCTTATAGAATGGGCATCTATTGTTTTAGGACATCCACTTACTTTCTACTCATTCTACTCCAGTTACTTCAGTCCAGCTGAGTTGATTCCACCCATGATGCACATAATTGCAGCTCACACAGATGCTTACAATGACTGGTTCATAAATTGGTCCAAACAGAGCCACTGAAGTACCACAGACTTTTGAGCAGACTTCTGGGACAGAGGCATATGCTTTTTACTGCTGTAACTGCTATTGTTATTGCTATATTTCACCACCAGAGGACGACAACCTGAGAAGCCAACGCAGAATAAGTGAAGTGTGGAGATACATAGAGGGAAATTTGGTCCTGAAGACATCTTCTGAGCCCTAGCACCAACCTATGTTCGAAGCCACGCTCCCTTGGGCTGTTCAATTATATTTGCCAATAAACCCTCTCTCTGCTTAAGCCTGTTTGAGTCACACAAAACCATCCAGAGTACTAAACAATACCTCCTGTCTTTTCATGAACCATATGACTCAGTTACACCAACATCTATACCAGTATCAGAATACTGTGCCTTCCCTCATGTTATATCCTTAGCCTGAAATTTTCTTCCCTAAACCTGGGTGGAATTCAATTCCTTTCCTCTATTATATGTTTATTAAGATTCATCTCATACTTCAAAGCTCAGCTCAAATGCCTCAATGAAGCAATCCCCTAAGGCTAGAAAAAGAAGCAAAAGACTAGATTACACAGGGATTTTAAACTATGCTATGGCTTTTGAACTTTAACCTAAAGGTAAAGAAATGTCACTGAGGGATTTTAAAGAGTAAAGGACATGAACAGATTAGCAATTTTAAAGGATCACTCTGGTTGCTGTATAGAGAATGAATTAGAGAAGGGAAAGGGGGATAATGATTCATAAACTACTCAAATAATCTAGCCAAAGGATGGTGGTATGGACTGAAGTACCAGTGGAGACAGAAGAATGTATTTCTGTGGTTATTTTATTTCTGAATAAATCCCTCTTTATATTGTAAATTCTCTGAGGGCAGAGAAATTATCTACTGACTTCCATTTACCTGCAGAAATTAACAAAGTGATTGGCACACAGTAGGAACTCAAATATTTGTTAAATAAATTAATATATAATTAACAATCTAATCTGTCACTTGAGCAACTGGGCAAATAGTGGTATTATTTATGAAGACAGGACACACAGAAAAAATCCGTTTGTTCTTGAGACAGAGATAATGGAGAAGATGAACTTTGTGGTTTTTAATTTTTTAGAGGGGGAGAGGGGCCGGGAGGGAGAGAGAGAATCTCAAGCAGGCTCCATGCCCAGCACAGAGCTTGACACAGGGCTCCATCTCACAACCCTGAGATCATGGCCTGAGTCGAAATCAAAAGTCAGATATTTAACCAACTGAGCCACCCAGGGACCCAGATGATCTCTGTTTTGAACAAGCTGAGTTTAAGGTAATATAATACATTCAAATAGACAGGGAATCCATAAATAATGGATGCATATCTGGGGATCAGGAGAGAGATATGAACTGAAGATGCTGATGTGTGAATTCTGAGCGAGCGGATGGTAACTGACTTTTTTAAGAGAGATGAGACTGCCTAGGAACTACGTAAAATGAAAAAAGGGTGATCACAGATCTAAGGGGCATTTAAGAGGTGAAGAGAAAAGAGAAGTAAAGGAAGAACACTAATAGTTTTGGAAGGAAAAAAACAAAAAACAAAACAAAAGGAGGCTCCTCTAACCAGTGCAAAGGGAAGGAGAGAAAAGTGTGGTCAAAAGTGTCAAACATGGTGTGTAAAAAAAAAAAGTCAAGGAATGAAAAGTTTAAAAGTATCCTTTGGATGAATACTGTCTTGGTGGAGCAGATACAGGGGAATCCAGACTAGGAGTGGATGGAAGAAGGGTGAGGAGAAGATAAAGAAATGAAGTCAGCGAGTATTAGACATCTTGTTCATTAAGTCCGGCTATAAAGAAACTGAGAAACATAGTTACAGGACAGGAACATACTCAAGGGTAGGTTTTCTTCCCCTGTTGGTTTTCTTGTTCTTACAGAACTGGGGCTTACACATGTCTAAGTGCTGATTGGAAGCAAACCAAAAAGAGGTTAAAGAAAGGCTAAGAGACTAAATCATCAAAAATGAGAGTCACAATGTGTGTGTGTGTGTATCAAAACATCATGTGGAACCCCTTGAATATATACAATTTTTATTTGTCACTATATCCCAATAAAGCTGCAAAAAATATGAGCAGTTTAAAATGGGGTATAGCTGAAAAGACTGGTTTTGAATAAGGAAAGCAATGTCTCTTCTACTGAAATCAGACAATAGAAGGAAAGAATGGGTAAGGATGTAGGTACATTTATAGATTTGGTACTGAAAACTAAGAGAACCTACGTGCAATAATGTCAACTGTGTTTTAAACATGTTGAAGTTTAAATGTCAAAAATAATTTCTTCAGTGAAAATTATTTCTCTGAATTATGAGTTTAAGATACACATTAGCATCAAAGTTAAATGAAGTAACTGTCACATTCCTAAATCCTAGACTTAACAAAGAAAATTTTAAAAATATTTATCAAATGTCTACTTTGTACAGGACACTGTGGAGAATACAGAGCGAGCTCCTTCCCCAAATATCTGTGCAGCCATGTTACCTCCCTTTCTTTAGGTCTCTGACCTCACATTCTGATTTATTTCTCTCCATTGTATTTACCACCACCTGACAGATTATATTTGTTTTATTGCTTGTTTCCCCTCCTAGACTAGAAGGACCTCAAGGGCAGGGGCTCTTATTCACTGTTCTGTCTCCAGTACCAAAATAGTGCCTGCTATAAATATGAACGAAAATAAATTTTTGATTGAATGAAATGGTACCTTCTCTTCAGGAAAAAGAGTTGCAATCAGTTAAATGAAGGAGAAATGAATATATGAGGACTATATCAATACTTACAAATTAAAGAAGTATTTACTTCTTTTTTTTATAATTCTTTATTATGTTATGTTAGTCACCATACAGTATATCCTTAGTTTCTGATGTAGTGTTCCATGATCCATTATTTGCATATAACACCCAGTGTACCACGCAATATGTGCCCTCCTTAATACCCATCACCGGCCTATTTAATCGTATTTAATGGTGATGTGGGAAGCAATACCAAAAAATGGCATAAGAGTTCACAAGACTGTAAAATGTAAAGCATCCCAGGCAATGTGATAAAAAATGTATTATAGAAAGGGCGGCATGTGGACTGGACCTTAAAGGGGTGGTAAATTTTTTTTAAGTGTACAATTCAATGTTTTTTAGTATACTCAAAGAGTTGTTCAAAGAGTTTTATCTACACTCACTTCCTTATGTTCTCACAAAGTCTCATGTCTTCACTAGAATTTAACTTTAACAGGGTAGGGATTTTTTTTAGCTATTTTTGTTAATGCTGAATACTCTGAACCTAAAACAATGCCTAGCATGTAGCAGGTGCACGACAAGTATTTGTTCGATGAATGGATGAATGAATAAATGGCTTTAAAAACTATCTACAGGGGCGCCTGGGTGGCACGGCGGTTAAGCGTCTGCCTTCGGGTCAGGGCGTGATCCCGGCGTTGTGGGATCGAGCCCCACATCAGGCTCCTCTGCTATGAGCCTGCTTCTTCCTCTCCCACTCCCCCTGCTTGTGTTCCCTCTCTCGCTGGCTGTCTCTGTCTCTGTCGCATAAATAAAACCCTTTTAATAAATAAATAAATAAATAAATAAATAAATATTATCTACAAACTGATGACTCTCCAATTTATATCTCCTGCCTGGNACCCTTTAAATAAATAAATAAATGAATAAATAAATAAATAAATAAATAAATATTATCTACAAACTGATGACTCTCCAATTTATATCTCCTGCCTGGAAGTCTGTCCTGAACTCCCGATATATCCAACTGCCAATCTACCATCTCTACTTGGATGTGTAATAAACATCTCAGACTTAATCAAGTCCAAAAGAGAACTCCAATCACCCTCCCAATGGCTTCTGCAAATGACTTCACTTTCTTGGCCAAGTGCAGCTTCATCCTAGTTCCTCAAACCAACAATTTTGAAATAATTCCTAATTCCTTCTCTTTCTCTAATACCACATATCCAATCTGCCAACTAATACTGTGGATTCTTTTTTTTTTTTTTAAGATTTTATTTATTTATTTGAGAGAGAGAATGAGAGCATGACAGGGGGGAGAGTCAGAGGGAGAAGCAGACTTCCAGCAGGGAGCCCGATGCAGGACTTGATCCTGGGACTCCAGGATCATGACCTGAGTCAAAGGCAGTCGCTTAACCAACTGAGCCACCCAGGCGCCCAATACTGTGGATTCTTCCTTCAAAATATACTCAGCATCTGACTACTTCTCACTACATCCATCACTATCACTGTGATTCAAGCCGCTATCATCTCTCACCTGGAAGAATCCAACAGCCTTCTGTTTCTTGTCTACTTTCTCCCAATCCAGAACTATGATCAGAGAAATTTTTTCAAACTTAAATTAGATTATATCACTTCTCTGCTCATAATCCTGCAATCATTCCCTCTTTGCTCAGGGTAAAAGCCCAAATCTTGACAACTGCCTATAAACCTCTACTCAGTCTGGCCCTATTACATCTCTGACCTCACCTACTACCACCACTATTCTGCTCCTTTCATATTGCTTCTTTTGCTATTTCTTCCAAAGGTTAAACAAATTTCCACTTCACAGCCTTTTCCCTCACTGTTCCCCCTGCCTGGAATGCTCTTCCCCTAGATATCTGCAATCCATTACCAGTTTCATCAGTTTGTTCAACTGCCACCTTCTCTGAGTTTTCCCCGATCACCATATTTAAAACTGCAAGGAGGGGCTCCTGGGTGGCTCAGTCCGTTGAGCAGCTGCCTTCAGATCAGGTCATGATCTCAGAGTCCTGGGATGGAGCCCCAGGTTGGGCTCCCTGCTCAGCGGGGCATCTGCTTCTCCCTCTGCTCCTGCCATGCGCTCTCTCTCAAATAGTCTTTAAAAATATAAAAAACTGCAAGGCTAATCCCACCCCATTGTATTTATTCTTTATCCCCAATCTCTGCTCTATATTTCTCAGCTTTTATCACCATCAACTACTACTATATATTTGACTTTCTGGGACACGTGCTCAAAAGGATAAGAATTTTTGTCTCATTCACTGCTATACTCCTGGTGTTTAAAGCAGTGCCTGGTATACAGTAGTGATCAATAACCCATCTGTTAAATAAATGCTTTCTTTTCCACCAGGGGGCCTAACAATCATCTAGCCTGGTATTTCAGGAAAAGATCATAAAGCTTCTCGAAAAATTTTTCCAGTGCTCTGATCCCTAGAAGGCTTTATACTTTGCCTAGAAAGAAAAACTGTGCTTTCTCTAGTCAACCACAAGGAGGAGTTGAGAGAAAGAAATGAGCAAAGAGAAACCAGATGTTTCCCTTGCTTTTCCTACGGCAACCTCGAGGTGGAAGAAAAGTGTATTTGGAGGTGCCTATACTGAATGAAAGATTTTCTCCACACTGTAAGTTACCTAGACACACGCAAACGTAAATACGCAAAGCTGCGATCCTTTCGAACGCCACAAGGAGGCCAAGAAAATCAATCCACTGGCCACTGAGAACTGGGACGGTGTTTAACTCCACCGCTAACAATTCCCCATAAAACCAGAGGAAGAGTTCCCACTAGCGCAGAGGCACGTAACTCACACACGAAGGCCAAGGTGTACCAGCTTGCAGGTACTCTCTGGCCAGAAAATTATTAAGTCAATTCTATTTAATACCCAAGGCACCTCTAATTCTGAAAACGGCGTAAGTACCGCGGTCCCAGGTCTAAGTTCTCAGATTCGGCCGACTGCAAGTCAAGCCCTGATTCATTAAACACCGAAATCCCCATTTCCCACGGGATTTCGACTTACCGCCACCTGTTGATGCCCACATTGGAGGAGCCGGCGAACCAGGGGTCGAGGATGTAGACGCAGCGGATGGTGTCGGCGCCCTGAATGCACTCCTTCAGGGCGGGGTTGTCGTGAAGCCGGAGCCCCTTTCGGAACCAGTGCACGGCGTTCACCCCCATCCCGGGGGCGCGGCGGCGGGCGGGTCCTCGCCCAGTTCCCCCACCGAGAAATTCAAGGAAGGACGGGCCGGCTCATACCCGACACCTCTGCTTCCAGGGGAACCGCCACACCCAAGGAGTGGGGAGAGGGCGGGGGAGGGGGAAAAGGAAAAAATGAGTCCGAGGAGGGGGCCGGAGAAGGAGACGGCGCTGGAGGCGCAGCTGGAAGATGAATGGAGGTTGCCGTCAGCAGAGTCCGGGTGTGACGCCCTTTAGGAGCCGGCGCCCGCCGCAACCGCCTGCACGAAGCGCATCGCTTCGAGGGCCTCGGAGCCCGGGGAGTGAGCACGTTCCACGAGCCCGAGCCGCCACGACGGCCCCGACCGGCACCGGCAGCCCCAGAAGGTTCGTCACGGAAGCCTCGCCCCACCGAGGCGGCCCCGGAGGAGAAAACGGCCGGCCTGAGGCGAGCCACCGAGAGGGATAAGAGGAGATCCAGCCACAGTCGGCCACGCTGTCTCTCGGCCCGGCGAAGAGCAGTGAGCACTGAGGCGGTGGTCGAGGCCGCTGGACGGTTGCCGGCCGGTGACCGGTCCCGAGGCAGCCCGGGTGACTCCGCCGCCACCGCCGCGTCAGCGGCCTCGGCCCCGCCCCCGGATCCTCATTGGAGAGGGCGCTCCCCACGTGACCCCCGGCACCTCACGTTTCTGAAGTGTGTTTACTACAGCGTCTCTGACTGAGGAATCTGCTCGCGACTCAGTCGCTTCTAGGGGGCCACAGCTGTTTGACCTCAAAGCCGTCGACTTTCGCCCAGACACTGAACTTCCTTCCTCTGCCCCTTTTCTCCGCCGACTGGTCACCCAGAAGCGCCCACGGTGACCACAGGCCCCATGTGAGGGAAGGCTTAACCCCGCCCCTGGAGGCCGTGAGCGTCTCCTATTGGCTGAGGTTCTCTGAGACCCGGATGAGCACGGGGATGCGGGGAGCTCGCGGGCGCGCGCTCGGCTGGGATGGCGCGCGTGCGCTGTCTCTGCGTTCCAGAAAGGAGGGCGCGGCCGGCCGTCTGA
The DNA here is from genome assembly GCF_002007445.2 of Ailuropoda melanoleuca. Taxonomy (NCBI): domain Eukaryota; kingdom Metazoa; phylum Chordata; class Mammalia; order Carnivora; family Ursidae; genus Ailuropoda; species Ailuropoda melanoleuca. The sequence goes on from NC_048232.1 coordinate 76,129,647, forward strand.
AGCGCGCTCTGGGATTTCTCTTGTGGCGTTCGAGAAAGGCCTGCAAAGAGTCGGGCGTCCTCCTGGAGTCGGCGGGGGAGTCCAGTGGGGAGTGAGCGCAGGATGGGTTGAAAGGAGAGAAGAGGGGCGCCTGGGTGGCACAGCGGTTAAGCGTCTGCCTTCGGCTCAGGGTGTGATCTTGGCGTTATGGGATCGAGCCCCACATCAGGCTCCTCCGCTATGAGCCTGCTTCTTCCTCTCCCACTCCCCCTGCTTGTGTTCCCTCTCTCGCTGGCTTGTCTTTATCTCTGTCGAATAAATAAATAAAATCTTTAAAAAAAGAAAGGAGAGAAGAAAGCTCCGTTAGACTTCAAGCCCAACCTTGTGCTTCACTGCAGCCTTCGCTAAAGAACCCGACTTTGGAGTGTGTGAAGCTAGCGCCGCCCCATTCTTCTGGCCCTCGTGGTGTAGCTCCCGGGGATGTGTTCTGGGGAATAGGGGTAATGGGCAGGGCGGGTGCCAGGCACCCGGAATTCCTTAACACTATCTATGTATCTTCAACCTGTCAGCCCTGATTTCTCACCCTTAGTGTGGTAGAGCGACAGTGAGCATCAGGTCAAGTCCTTCTGTCGACATGTGATGCCCTTACTTTCATTTAGCGAGTACTGAATGAACCAGGCACTGTTCAAAGTGCTCAAGGTACAGGAGAGAAATAGACAAAAATCTCAGCCCTGGTGGGGTTTACGATATATCTCTTAACCTTCAAAGTGCTATTTTTTCCTTTATAAAACGCTTTTCTTTGGAATGTGCTAGTCACCAAAGCAACCTTTGAGCTACCTAGTACATTTCTACACATCCCTTTAGACTCAGATGAAGAGCTACCTAATTTGTGAAAATATCCCTGTCATCCAGAGCAGATTTAGGACGCACACCCATCTCCCCAGGTATGTCTCTGATACATTACTTAACATACTATTGTGAAGATTGAAGGAAAAATACTGGGTTGCCTGGGTGGTTCAGTTGGTTAAGCAACTGCCTTTGGCTCAGGTCACGATCCCAGGGTCCTGGGATCCAGGCCTGCGTGGGGCTCCTTGCTCAGTGGGGAGCCTGCTTCTCTCTCTCCCTCTCCCTCTGCCTGACACTCTGCCTGCTTGTGCTCACTCTGTCAAATAAGTAAGTCTTTTTTAAAAAGTTAAATGAAAAATACCTACTTTAATACCTAGCATGAAGTAGATGTTCAATAATAGTATTTATTATCATAATAATGTGTCTCTGATTTCCTCTCAAGGATAGGGTGGCTGTGCAGTTTGTTTTTTGCATCATCACTACCCAGTATAGAGCCTGACACATACGCATTGCAATGTTTATTGAATGAATGAGTGAATGAATGAATGCTCTCTGCCACCAATGTGTCTGACAAGGTTAAGAGGAAAGTTAGGGCAATTGTTACAGGTTGAGTTGTGTCCTTCTAAAATTTGTATAACCCCTAGTACCTGTGAATGTGCCCTTACTTGGAAATAAGGTCTTTGCAGATGATCAAGTTAAGATGATGTCATTAGGGTGGGCCTTATAAATTTGGAAATTTGGACACAGAGACAGACCCACACACAAAGAGAATGCCATGTGAAAATTGGAGTCATGCTGCCATAGGCCAAGAACTATTCAAAGCTAGGAGAGTGACCTGGAACAGATCCTTCCCTAGCACCTTCAGAGGGGGCATGACTCTGCTAACACTTTGATTTCAGATTTCCAGGCTCCAGAAAGATGAGACCATAAATTCCTGTTGTTCTAAGCCACTCATTTTGTGGTACTTTGTTATAGCAGCTCTAGCAAACTAATACAGCAATACTGTAAATTCAATCATCTACTGAGCCAGTATCTGGATAGTCTTCCCTAAACCTGCTTCTATTGCCATAAAAAGGGCATAGCATCCTTTCTTTGGTTTCTTAAGAGCATTTAAAGTTATATATATGGGAACCCTTTGTTCACTATAAGGTATTGAATATTTGTTATTTTTATCAGTGGAGATGAGCCTTGCATAATAACCACCCTGAAAGATCCATCATCTAAGCATAGGATGTAGCACACAGAGCTGTGCTCTCACTTGGATTACCTCATTCTCCAGGGTCTATTGTACTTTTTAAAATACAGTATTTTTTGTTTCATTTTAGGCAGTTTTTTTAAAGATTTAATTATTTATTTATTTATTTGGCAGAGAGATAGCCAGCAAGAGAAGGAACACAGCAGGGGAGTGGGAGAGGAAGAAGCAGGCTCCCAGCGGAGGAGCCGGATGTGGGACTCAATCCCAGAACGCTGGGATCACGCCCTGAGCCGAAGGCAGATGCTTAAGGACTGTGACTGCACTACCCATGTGCCCCAGGCAGTTTTAAAGTAAATAGATTATGCCTAAAGGCTTAAGAATTGTTTTCAAGCAATCAAATGAAATTGTAATGGAGAGAGAGAGAGAATGTTGATTTGTGTAGAGTTGACTTATGTTTGCCAATTGTTCATTTAATAAAGACAGATTTTTTTCTAATAGGCAGCTGTATGTGGGTGTGTGTGTGACTTTCATTTACAAAGAAAAGTACTGATTTATTATAAAAGTGTCAGTATTGTCAACTGTGCATTCCTCAAAGACTAAAGGGTTTTTATGGCACATAGGTGGTTACTTTAATATATCTATTATGGGGAAGGAGTAACCATTTAATAATTGCTATGATTTATTGAGCACCTACTATGTGTCAAGCATGTTAGGTTATTATTAACCCTCATAATAATCTTCTAAGGCAGCTTATTATTTACTAATAATTTGTGCCTGTTTTCCTGATGAAGACACTAAAGCTCAGAAGTACAAACAAGTAGTTAAGATGAAAAACCAAGGCTGTTTCTGAACCTAAGCTCCTTGCTCATGTATACTGTCCTTCACTGATACCACCACTCCCCTTCTTTTTCAGAGTGGGTATGTTTAAAGGGGTAAAGGAAGGATGGGGAGCATTGTCAGAAATCTGTGAAGTTCTGGTTGGCTCCAACATCATGGGGTAGAAAGAGTATGGGACTAAGAAGAAGAGACTAGGTAATTATCTCAGCTAGCCATTAATTAGTTGATGATATTGAACAAGTCACCTAGGCTTTCTTTGCCTGATTAATTCATCTATAAAATTGGGATTGGACCAGATGATTTCTAAGTTTTTCTACTATTTAAAAATGCTAGGACTCTATGAACACAACCCTGACCCTGACACAGGCTCAAAAATATCTACCAAGTGTCCTGTTAAACATTCTTTTAACTGCCAACAATGGTGGATCAATATCTCTTCAATTCATGAGCACCCTTGATAAAAGTATGTAAGCCTCTAAATTGAAGCCCTGTGTTCTCTCATGACCCCATCTGGCAGAGGTGATTTGGGGATATGCTACCAATACACAGATAATGAAGGAGTAGAGCGTGTGATCGGCTCATGCAGCTACAACCACACCTCTCCAGTGAGGTCTGAATCCCACCCTTGGAAAAGACCCCTGATACTCCCCAAGTTTGTCCTTCCTTAGGTACTCTCCCTCAGGCCTGGGGTATTCATCATAGTTCCCTCCCCCCCTTAATCATTAATCATAATTAATTATAAATTATATTTATATATTTTATATATAATATATATTAAAATATAATTAATTATTCTTATAAAGCTATAATTATTATAATTATTCTTTTTTTAAAGATTTTATTTATTTATTTGACAGAGAGAGAGACAGCAAGAGAGGGAACACAAGCAGGGGGAGTGGGAGAGGGAAGAGCAGGCTTCCTGCTGAGCAGGGAGCCTGATGCAGGCTGGATCCTAGAACACTGGGATCATGACCGGAGCCGAAGGCAGACGCTTAACGACTGAGCCACCCAGGCCCCCCTAATTATGCCTTTTATGAAACATTCCCTGTTGGATTTACTGTGTGGTTTCTGTCTTTTCATTGGACACTGACTGATACAATCTGTTAACTAATTGAGTCCACACAGATGTACTTGTAAACAGTTTTCTTGGTTGTTCGTACCCTTTTTGTTGTCCAAATGCATTTAGAAAGTGTAAATCATTACAAATGTGGCAATATGACATTGTGAAATATTAGCCAACATTTTTAAGCCGCAGATCTTTTTTTTGTCCTTTGACCATCCCCATTCAGGTCATTGAATGGGAGTCCTCTGTTGCCTCAGAGGGACAGAAGTTGAGGACAAAGGTAGTCCAGAGTTTTTGTTCTAAATTCAAGGGCTTAGATCTCGATGTAAATCAGGAAGAATTTGCTGCTCCCCTCACCTCTCCCCAACACTATATAAAAATTCTTTAAGCTGAGATGGGATATGTGTGCAAGGAAAACAAGACAGTTATGCACTGATCTTTTCTAAAACAAGAAGATAGTATTTCACCTATCCTTGTTTAGGATTAGCTCCAGATTCCTAGATGAGCTTAGGGAGTTCTGAGAGTAGAAGACATTTATGCCAACTTCCATCTGAAATCTGGAGGCTGACCCTCATGGAGTCCCCATACCACTTTATTGGGGCCCAGAACAAAAGCCTATGTGGGATGCCACTGGACAGAGAGGGTGTGGAAGGCCCTGCTAAGCCTCCTACTGGCTAAGAGAACAGCTAGATTTTTCTACATGTCCCCTCTTCCTTAGAGGGGGCTGCAAAGGTTAGCTGAAAGAGAAAACCAACTAACTAAGGGGTTTTGCCAAAGGGGACAGTATTGTGCAAAATGTCATGAAAGGTTATAACCAACGACCAAATGGGGACATGGGCATCTCAACAGATGCCATCCTGGAGAGACAGCAGCACCTGAAGGCCAGACAGGATCATACATTCAGTAGATGGCAATGTAGACAAGTGAGGAATGACAACCAGATCACCCCCTTCCCTCTAAAAATGTACTGTTCCTTAAACATCTGGGAACTTAAATGCTACCCTGAAGAGAACCTGAGGAAAGGAGATGTTTTTCACAGTTGACTGAGTTGGGATGACAGGAAAATTCTGAAATGACAGAGAAAACGTGGAATTCACTAACCCAGTTTTCAACCAGGGAGTAGATTGAGATGTTAAGACAGAAGCTAAGTTTAGCTATAGCAATCGGACTGCTAGGTGGGGTCCCTGGGTGGCTCAGTCGTTAAGCATCTGCCTTCTGCTCGGGTCATGATCCCAGGGGCCTGGGATCGAGCCCCACATCAGGCTCCCTGCTCAGCGGGAGGCCTGCTTCTCCCTCTCTCTCTGCCCCTGCTTGTGTTCCCTCTCTCGCTGTCTCTCTGTCAAATAAATAAATAAAATATTAAAAAAAAAAAAAGAAAGAAATCAGACTGCTAGGAACTCTCCAAAGAACATACTCATAAGTGATCAGCATTACTAACTCAAGGCAGAAGAAGAAAGAACAAGTTAAAGGAGGCAAGGTATATATGCTGGTGTGAGAATAGGTACTGCCCAACCTGTTGCTTACTTTCCCTGTCCCCAACCTCTCAGAATTCCTGGAAAGCAAAGAAGTCGCCTAGGGCTGGTCATGCCACCTGGTGGCTAGTGCAAGAAGTACAAGCAGTTCCACAAGAATACAATGTATTCAGAAACATTGCTGCTCTGGGAAGAGGTATTGTTAAAACAATAAGGTTAATGGGAAACATTTGGTTGAGACAGACCACTTAAAATGTATACAACTTAATAATGGCATCACTAACAAAAAAATAAGCATCCTAATAAATTAGCAGTACGATGAAAAAGACAAGTTTAATCCCCAATAAAGAAAGAAGTAATTAATAGAGGGCTTTACTTTTAAAAAATGAAGGTAGCTTCATGTAAAGGGTATAAGAACAGGTTGAGCCTATTGATTTATGGAGACAAGAATTCCATAAATAAAGATCAGGTAGGATTCCAACTCTAAGCCTGAGGACATGGCTAAATCACTACAAGAGAGTAATAGGGATGAATCATGGTGTTCTGTACAGTACTGTATTCCTCTGTGGCTTGCTGTGTTCAGCTGTGTGCACCCACTTTGACTTTCAGCTGTTGTTACTTAGTGGAACTGATTTGGTGGAACAAAACATTAGCCTATTGGGTAAAATTGCGTAGGAATCAACACAACTTTTGCCTCTTTCTGACATCATTTCTCTATTAACCAATCACGGATGGACTAATTTGCATATGAGAAACCTTTGTAATAGAAGAGCTTGTAAGTCACTTTCATTTCCGCCCCCCCAAGGTGACCCTGACCTACTGAGCACACTGTATCCAGTCCCCACCAGTCCCCCACTCCAACTCCCATGCTCACGTTTCCTCCAGTCTTCAAAACATTATCCCACATCAAGCAAGCTCTTTGTAACTCTTATTTAGCTGTTGTGACTCTCAGTCTACAAAGCCAGGTGTAGAGAAAAATCATTTTCTATAAATCAACTCAAGGTGGGGCTGGGTGGCTCCGTCTGTTAAGGGTCTGCCTTCAGCTCAGGTCATATCCTGGGTCCTGGGATTGAGCCCAGGGTCGGGCTCCCCGCTCAGCGGGGAGCCTGTTTCTCCCTCTCCGTCTACCCCTCCCCCCTCTTGTGCTCTGTCTCTCCCTCAAATAAATAAATTAAATCTTTTTAAAAAATAATAAATCAACGTAATTTCTCATGTCATGCTCTACCAAGTTGGCAGGAAATCTACCCTAGTCATTCTTGGAGTTTTCCTCTCACTTCCTGGGAGCCATGTCAAGATTATGTGGCCTCATGCAGTGGGGCCCACATTTTGGGAGCCCTCAGTTGTCCGTCCATACTGGCCTCTGCACCTCTGCAGAGGGTGCTAATGTCTCTCTCACACAGTCCTTTCAGATCTGGGTGCCATCTGCTGATGACAACAGGGAGTTGGGCACAAGGCTGCCCTAATAAACACAGTCCTCCCTCGACTTCCTATTACAAATGCGGGCAACATGGACACTGGGCTGCTCTCTGTCCCTTGACCTGGGGAAAGGAGAGGGGCAAGAGCCACTAGTAGCCTCCCAGACGATTGCCCAAGAATGAGGAGGCCCCCTCCAGTCCCCCACCTTCAAGGATCCACATCACTGGACTGGAGCTGAGGGTGCAAATGGATATGGCAGGCAGGCCAACTATGTTCCTACTTGATACTGGGGCCACCTATTTGGTCTCGACTTCCTTCTCCGGAACCCACTCCTCTAAAACTACACCATCGTGGGAATGTCTGGCCTGCCAGCCATCAAACAGTGCCCTGGTGCCCTGTTCTGCATTTGGGAGGGACAAGCATTTACCCATAGTTTTCTAATTATGCCCGAATGTCCCAGTGCATTATTAGGCAGGGATCTCTTAAAAATGGAGGCTGAAGTCATTTTCTGGCCTTATACTGAAAACTGTCTATGGAACCTGCAGGGGGCTCTCTTAACATCACCTTCACCCATTCCAACACAAATACTAAAAGGCTGGGATTCCCTAGTCAACCCAGACACCTGGGATCAGGGAACTTCTGGAAGGGCAATATCAACCACATCCATTATGATTCAACCTTAGGACCCCCATCACCACTCTCATAAAAAAACAATACCCTCTCAAACCTGAAGCTAAACCAGGACAACAGCCCATAATCACGATGTTTTCAAAACATGGGCTTCTTCTCCCCACAACCTCACCCTGCAACACTCCCATCTTAGCAGTTTAAAAAAAGGACAATAGTTATTGCCTAGTCCAAGACTTATGAGCTGTTAATGAGGCTGTTATACCCCTACACCCAACCATGCCAAATCCATATGTCATCCAGGGCACCCTTCCTTCAACCAGTCTCTGGTTTATGGTCCTGGACCTTAAAGATGCTTTCTTCTTCATCCCATTGGCTCAACAATCCCAATTTCTGTTTGCATTCGAATGGGAACCCCCTTGTGGGCCCACCCAACAACTTATCTGGACAGTACTCCCACAACAATTCAGGGATAGCTCCCACCAGTTTGGCCAAGCCCTCTCTAAGAATTTACAAGACTTATAACTTGAGGAAAGAACTATCCCTCTAATATGTGGATGATTTGCTCCCCCACTCAAGAGTTGGCCATCCAGCATACTCTCCAAACCCTAAACTTTTTGGCAAAAAAGGATACAAAGTATTCAAATCCAAAGCTCAACTGGTACAGTAGCAGGTGTCCTACCTGGGGGTTGTCATAACCCCTGGGAGACACAGTTCTTCCCCAGAAGAGAACCAAGCTATAATTAACCTATCCATAACCTACCACCCGTAGGTTAAGTGGCTGACTGCCACTTAGGCCTAACCTGTAAGTGGCTGACTGCCTAACAGGTTACTGCAGAGTCTGGATTCCCAGCTATGGACTTTTTGCCCAACCTCTTTATGGGGCTCTAAAAGGCAAATCAGACTCCACTCCCCTTAACTGGGGACCTTCACAACAGTCAGCAATGGACAATTTAAAGAGCCTGTTAAGCAGGGCACCTGTTATTGGTCTACCTAACCCAACCAAAACTTTCCAATTTTATGCCCAGAAAAAGGAGGACATCGCCTTGGGTGTTTTAACACAAAAATTGGGAACACTCCCCACCCCAGGCTCTGAAGGTGTGGCTGTTAACCTTGGGGGTGGCCAGCATCTGCTTTATCCCTCCTCCCTCATGCCTAACTACTTGCCTAATGCTTATGTTCCAGGCCCTGTTCCAAGCACCGGAAATACAAGGGTGAGCAAGTAGGTCCTCTGTCCCCAGTGGAGCTGCCATGTTGTATGGAAACATTTGTTCCTCCCAAGCTCTGTTCAAATTGCACACTTGTAAGCAAATTAATGACTACTGCAGTTTGAAGCCACTAAGTTTTGGGTGGTTACACAATGTTAAAAAGAAAACCACAGGGGTGCCTGAGTGGCTTAGTCGTTAAGCGGCTGCCTTTGGCTCAGGGAGTGATCCCAGGGTCCTAGGATTGAGCCCCGCGTCGGGCTCCCTGCTTAGCGGTCCTGCTCCACCTGCTTGTGTTCCCTCTTTCACCATATCTCTCTCTGTCAAATAAATAAAATCCTTTTTAAAAAAAAAGAAAAAAAAAGCCAATGAGATCTTCATTCACTGGGTTGAATTTTTGTTCTTGAACAACAATGGTAAGTTGCAACATCACATGTAAGCCCAAAAGAAATTCTAGTATTTACTGATAAATGTAAGGTTAATGCTAATAAAACTCTTTTATCAAGGATAAACAAGACATTTTGAAATTAAAAAAAAAATACTAGTAACAGTAATAATAGCATCTGTACTCATCAAGTGTTTTTCCTCTTATTTTTTAAAAAGACTTTATTTATTTGAGAGAAAGAGAGCATGTGCAGGGGGAAGGGCAGAGGGAGAGGGCGAAGCAGACTCCCCACCAAGCAGGGAGCCTGACACGGGGCTCAATCCCAGCATCCCCGGGGATCATGACCTGAGCTGAAGGCAGACGCTTAACCGACTGAGCCACCCAGGCACCCCTGCTTCTCCTCTTGGATCCGTGTGCACTGTTACGTGCTCTGTTCTGAATTTCGGTGAACCATCTTTTCCAGGCTCCTGGTCCTCTGGCTTCCAGATAGGTTTGGTCAGTGGTGACGAAGGATAGTCAGGAGAAAGGCAGACAGGGATAAGGGTCCCTGCCTGAAGAGGAAAGCACCTTAAAAAGGATCTTACACCAGCCTGGAAGGAGCCCTCCACCCTTTCCCACGTGATAGGTAGGTGACAAAAACCTGATTGGGTGACAGGCTCATGGAGGGTTAATCAGATTAAAACAGCTCACCAACAAGCCATAAAAACCCCTAGACTTAGAAGCTCCAGTGGTAGCCCTCTTGGGTCCCCTCCCTCTTCGGGAGCTCTGTACTAGCACTCAATAAACTTCGCCTTGCTGCCACCACTCTCCTGTTGGTCTACCTCTCATTCTTCTAAGCTGCATGACCAAGAACCCCGGACACCAAAGGAAAAGACATCCTGTAGCAGTGGGAGGTACAGGCATTAGACAGGAAGGGAGAAGCCAGGGTTTGGGGTTTATCTCCACCCACCCCTCTTCCCAGCCACCACTGTTTCTTGTGATGACATCCTTTCTAGCATTGGCTGTTACTCCGGAGTTCTACCACCACCAGGACAGGCCCTCTCTCAGGGGTGCTGGTTTCTGCCTGGTAAGCCTACCCCTCCCGAGAGCCAACCTTCCGGGCCCCGATAAGACCATTTCCTCCACTTGGGCCTCCAGGCCAAGGGATGTTAACTACTTGCTGCCGTGAGTGACCTCTGGGATGTCTCACCAGACTGACGGGCTTCTTAGCTCTTCCAACACATGGTCCCTTGGTTATTTTCCCTTTGTTGGAAACTGCCTTAAGTGGTTCCTGTTTCCGGGCAACACTGGGATTGATTCAATCACATATTTATTGTGTATTTTAGGAACACCTCTATTAAAGTTACTATTAGCATTTCCACTTTCCAGGTGAGAGAAGGCACAGAGAGATTAAGCAGCCCAAGATCACACATTCAGACTCGATGCTACTAATGTCTACAAGCAATGAAATACCGTCAGGAATTATTATTTCTTAATTAATGTTGAATAAAATTGACAGTCATTGTTAGGGGTCACGAGGAGGCCTTCTGGGGTGCTGGGAATGTTGGGCTATTATAACCAAACCAGTGTGACTTCGCTCCTTGGTAGGTCAGAAGCTAACCCCAGATTGCGTTGTCCCATGAAGAAAACTTTTATTTGCAACAAATGAGATCCCCAGGAATGGCTTCCAAAGCCCTGACTCCCTGAGAGAGGGTGAATGGGTTCCTTTTGTTTAGGGTTAGGAGGAATATTTAGATAGGGAGGCCTTGTCATCATATGCAGTGGCGGCCTTAAGGTCACACACGCTCCTTAAGGAAACATGCCTATGCGTACATTGTATGTTATGTAAATGAGGCTGAGGCTCTTCCTTGGGTGGAGATGTTAGTATTTAATGAAGGTAACTGTAGGTCATTTCAGAGGTCACTCCAGGGTCGTCTGCACAGGCGCAGGTGGGGAGTGGTGGGGTTAGCTTACCTGCAGGGTGGTTTGGGGTTTCATTTGTCTGAGTAAAGAGGTAAACTGGAAAGAAGAGCTTAAGGAAAAATGTAAGACGAAGGTTAGTGAGTGCACGCAGGTGGGCAGTAAATGCAATGTCAAGTCTTGGGCTCTCACTGGGGACACCTATTTGATCTGGGGCTGCTTACATGAAAGTGCTCACTTCGTGAACACTCATCAGGCTGTACATGGATTTGGGCACTTTTCTCTGTGTTATACTTCAATAAAAAGTTTACTCTCTATAGATATATTGATTTTTAAAATCTCCAGAAATCTCTAAGTCCTCATTAAATCTAAAATTCCCAAATGTTAAATTTCAAAACACATTATTTCTTTTTGAATTTCAGAGATTAGAGTTCCAATTTCAATTCAAGTCCATGTTATAAATAGTTTTGTGCCACACTGGCGCTAGGCGCTGGGAATGTAAGGACATAAACATAGCCTTCCCCCTGGTGGAAGCATGGGGAAGACCACATTGAAAAGGAATCCCAACCCAGATGTGGGTCCCACCCAAGAGGAAGTTTATTAGAATATGGGCGCTTATAAAGAAAGGAGTTAAGCCAAGTGGAACTGAAACTAATATCTGAGGCTAAAGGTGGGAATGTGGGAGGGGGAGGGGATGGGCCCACGGAAGAAACGCCAGAGTAAAGATACTGCACTGAGAGCAAGCAGGAAGTGAAAGGCTTCAGGGTAGCAGTGCTGGCTAGGCAGGCTAGGTGGGGAAGCGTAGAAAGGAAGCCATAGACAGAAAGGTAAAGCAGACCAGCAAAGGCTGATGAGGGAACAGAAGGCAAGCTGAGGACAAAGCAGAAACTGACACCCCGCAACCCCCCCCCCACCATGGGTTGTATGTGACATTCCTCAGGCACTCCTGGCTGCCCTAAAGGACAAAGAAATAGTTAACCTATAGATACCACGATCCTGCAAGACTTGAGTCTCCCTCAGTTTGCAAATGTCATAGCAGTTTACAAGAATGAAGCATTTCTATCACTAACCTAGCTCCCAGAAGGGAATGTAGATACAATTAAATGTCCTTATAATCTGCAGCCTCTAGGAAGTTCCCAACCATCTTCATGTTAATGCCTTGCAAGAGGGAAAAACAACCTTAACTTGACAATGGCAAGTCCTCTGGTATCTTGTGAGCCTTCTTTAACATATGAAAGTATTTCCTCAGCCTCCCTTTTTTCTTACCTCCCCCAACCCCATGGTATATAACAGCCACCCCTCACAACCCTGGTGTAGCAGCTCTTTCTGCCCACGGGTCCTTTAATAAACCACCAATTTTGCACCAAAGACGCCTCAAGAATTCTTTCTTGGTCTTCAGCTCGGACTCCACCCCACTGAACCTCACGTATATTTTACAACCTCATCAAGGCCACATTTCAGAAATGAATGTTCTGGCAGAAAATTGTTATCAGTGGCTATCAATGGCTCTCAAGTCTGCCTGCAAAGAAGTACTATGGATACCTGGGCTAACAGGAAGTCAGAAGTACATCTTTCCGGGGCACCTGGGTGCCACAGCGGTTAAGTGTCTGCCTTTGGCCCAGGGCATGATCCCGGGGTCCTGGGATCGAGCCCCACATCAGGCTCCTCCGCTATGAGCCTGCTTCTTCCTCTCCCACTCCCCCTGCTTGTGTTCCCTCTTTCGCTGGCTGTCTCTATCTCTGTCAAATAAATAAATAAAATCTTTAAAAAAAAAAAAAAAAAAGAAGTACATCTTTCCATGTAGCATGGGATGAGACCCTACCAATTCCCCCACGATCAATCACCAGGGCATGGGGAGGAGGGGAGGAGGTCATAGTAAATCGAGGACAGGGTTTGGAAGTGGGGAGGTAAGGAGTTACAGAGTGGAGGCTCCATGCCTTGGGCCACCGTCTCTCTTCCTGGGGACAAACTTCTTGGTGTCCAGTCAGCTTTTTCCCTCTCTCATTACACACAGAGGCCACTGTCTTCCCTTCCCAGGCCAGCTCTCCTTCCCCGTTCCTGCTTGACTTGACACAGAACGCAGCCTCACAGTGATCCTTGGGCAACTTTCCTTTCTTGAAGCAAACACATACCAGTAAAGTAATAAAGACTGTGCAGATAGCAGACAAAGATAAAAATGTTAAAATAATGCCCAATTCAATCAAACAGTGAGAAGATGAGTTGAATCCACTTAAAGCACCATGGGGGATGCAATGGGTTGGGGATTCAAATAACGGCCAAGAATTAGATAATGGTGTAACTCAAACCCAGGAGGCGGGTTTAGCAACACCAACCATCTCCATTGGAAAGTTTTGGGCTTAATGTCCCCAGTCGGAATAAGTGACTAATTTTCTAAAAGGCAAGTGCATCTATTTTTGGTACTGGAAAAATAACCCTGGAATTCAGATCCTGCCTTGGGCCAGAAATCTCTGGCAAGAAATCAATGCAGCTTGCTTGGGATGGGAACATCAGCTCATTTTGAGATGGTCTAACTGTTCCCTTAGTCCAGTGTGTGTATGTATTTTAGCTTTGGGAAGATTTAAATTAAATATAGAAAAATCAAGAGAACCAAATCCACACTATTGTATTAAATTTAGGAACAACAATCTATGTATATTTGGTATTCACAGTATTTATAATGTTAAAAATAATTGGTATATGAGACTATCTCAGGGATTAGCCTTCTGATTCCAACTTGAAATGTATAATGGAGTAATTGACTTTAGATTTGTAATTTATTGCTGAAAGTTGTAAGAGGATTTTATGGTTTGCAAGCAGTATAGTATTGGAATATTTAAGAGATTTGTTATATTTATAAATTTAGTTTAGTCTGTAAGTACTTGAGAGCGTTTTGCTTGTCCAAGTAGGTGATTAGTGTACTTAAGAAGAAAATTGAATATGTTAAATTTATTAATGCAGTTTAAAGCATTTAAGGGAAATTTAATTAAACTAAGCTGGTAAACATAACTGGTTGAAGGGAGTTTAGTTTGTTCAACTTGAGTATATTAATCAAAGCCCCCTTATTAAAATATACTAGACCTATTCTTAGAATAATAAAATTTGTATGTTGAACCTAAAGGCTTAAGAAAAACTGGATTTAAAATTTTATCGTTTAAAAAATTGAATATAGGTTTAAAAATAACCTTTTCTGGGGCGCCTGGGTGGCACAGCGGTTAAGTGTCTGCCTTCGGCTCAGGGCGTGATCCCGGCATTACAGGATCGAGCCCCACATCAGGCTCCTCCGCTATGAGCCTGCTTCTTCCTCTCCCACTCCCCCTGCTTGTGTTCCCTCTTTCGCTGGCTGTCTCTCTCTGTCGAATAAATAAATAAAATCTTAAAAAAAAAAAAAAAAAGAGGGTGAAAGTTCCGAGATGGATGAAATTCCAAGAGTTCAGGAGAAGAAAACGAGAGTGGAGAGGGGAGGAGAGCTTCAGAGACCAAGAGGCCAATCAAGCTGCATCAGCTTTTCCTACAGAGCCATTTATGCATAAGAAACACACATCTAGGGGAGCCTGGGTGGCTCAGTCCTTAAGCATCTGCCTTTGGCTCAGGGCATGATCCCAAAGTCCTGGGATCGAGCCTGGCATCTGGCTCCCTGCTCTGCTGGGAGCCGCTTCTTCCTCTCCCACTCCCCCTGCTTGTGTTCCCTCTCTCGCTGGCTATCTCTCTCTCTCTCTGCCAAATAAATAAATAAATAAAATCTTAAAAAAAAAAAAAGAAAGAAAGAAACACATCTATTGTAGCTTTCTATGCTGAAGGCTCTGGTAAATAATGTGACAGTATTGTTCTCCACAATTTTCAGTTCAAATGCAGTTTATTATAGCTACAATATGAATGAAGTAGGCTTGGGGAACTAACGGTTGACAAACTTGTTTTGATTGAAATGAAATTCTGTAACAGTTTAGATCCTTTAAAACATGAAACATTTGTAAGTTTGAAGTCAAATCTTGACTGTCACAAATGAGGGAAGAAATGCAAGAATATCCAAGCGGAGTATTGTGAACTAGCTGCAAATGTCTTTCCCTAAAGACAATGAGGTGTACTTTTGCATATGGCCGGCTTTACAGCCTGTGACAGGAGCGGGTGAGCATATGCTAATGTCGTTGCTCTCACAGCTTTCGTAAGACAATATCTAATTTATTATTTTTTAAAGAAAGAGAGTGTGTGAGTGGTGGGGGCGGGGCAGAGGGAGAGGGAGAATCTTTTTTTTTTTTCCGTAAAGACTTTATTTATTTATTTGACACAGAGAGAGAGAGAGCTCACAAGAAGGGGGAGCAGCAGAGGGAGAGGGAGAAGCAGACTCCCCTCTGGGCAGGGAGCCCGATGCAGGACTCAATCCCAGGACCCTGAGATCATGACCTGAGCCAAAGACATATGTTTAACCGACTGAGCCACACAGGTGCCCCTGGAGAGAGTGAATCTTAAGTAGGCTGCGGAGCCTGGAGCTCTGTCTCATGACGTTGAGATCATGACCTGAGCCGAAATCAAGAGTCGGACACTTAACTGACTGAGCCACCCAGGTGCCCCACTCTGTCTAACGTTAAGGGTTATCAACGAGTGTGACAAGGTGATACTGTCAAGTTTTAGCTACAGTGTTCTCTCTCCTCAACCCCTCCAAAAATCCTTTTAATTTCTTCCCTTTTACCACTTGGTGTACCCTTCAAACAGACTGGACCACTTCAGTTGCCCCAAAGGGGAGGAGGCTCAGCAGGACCAATGGAGCACAGCCCTCAAATTCTTGGTTTTAGGTAAAAACAAAACGAACAAGCAGATAAAAGCCAAACAAACCGAAAACCTAAGCAGGGTTAAAAAATGTGGATAATTTCTGCTAAGCCACTTGTGGCACCTGCCCCCTCGTCCAATTATGCAAAGATCCCGAGGACAGGAGGGGGTGGGAAGGGATCTTTGAGAGTAACTAAAAACAGGGCAAACTATGATTGAACATCTAGATTTATTTGGGGAATTCAGGGAGCAGGGATCAGTGCCTTCCTGCCTGCCTGAACCTCAGGAGGCAGAAGTGTCTTGCAACTGCACTAACACGGTAGCCACCTGCACGTGCAGCTCTCGAGCCCTGGAGATGTGCCTAACCCAAACTGAGACGTGTGTCAGCATAAAACACATCAGATTTTACTCAGCGTAAAAAAAGAACGTAAAATACCTCACTGATAATTTTTATATTGATTGCATGCCAAAATGATAATATTTTGGATATATTAGATCAAATAAAATACATTATTAGAATTAATTTCACCTTCAGGTGATCAAGGTCAACATCAGTGGTTGTAAGTCATGTTGACAATATAACCTTGATAGGATACGATGAAAATGGCACTTTACCTCTATGATTTTCCTCACAAATACCCATAACCTCAATATAATCATGAAAAAGAAAATCAGACAAATTCCAGTAGAAGGATATCCTATAATATCCCTGACAAACAATCCTCAAAACTCTCAAGGTCATCAGAAACAAGAAAAATCCAAAAGACTGTCACAGCCAAGAGGAGCCCCCAAAAACATGACAAAGAAATGTAAAGTCATGTCTTGGATTGGATTCTGGAATAGAGAAAGGACATTCAGTAAAAACGAAGGAAATCTGAATGAATTTGGGATTTTAGTTGATAATAATGTGTCAATATTGGTTCTTTATTTGTAACAAATAAACCCTACTAACATAAAATGTTAATAACTGGGTGTGTCCATGGGAACTCTGTACTATTCGCTTTTTTTTTTTTTTTAACTTACAAATCTATAACTGTTCTAACAATTATGTCTTTAAAAAAAAAAATCAGGATGGGGCGCCTGGGTGGCACAGCGGTTAAGCGTCTGCCTTCGGCTCAGGGCGTGATCCCGGCGTTATGGGATCAAAGCCCCACGTCAGGCTCCTCTGCTATGAGCCTGCTTCTTCCTCTCCCACTCCCCCTGCTTGTGTTCCCTCTCTCGCTGGCTGTCTCTATCTCTGTCGAATAAATAATAAAATCTTTAAAAGAAAAAAAAAAATCAGGGGACAGATAATATATAGAAGCAGGATTGGGTTGAGATTGGGCCAGGCCCCATGGGAAGCCGTCTGGTGTAGCCAGCAAAGCCCTATTTATTACCCTGGGTAGTAATTATACCAGCTGCTTACCTTTTAATAACTCATTCAGCTATACATTTGTTATAAGCAACCGATGTTGACTTTTTAAAAAAAAATGTGGGTACTAGATAATTTTAAATTACGTATGTGACTTGCATTATATTTTATTGGAGCGCTCTGCCTTAGAAGCTTCCAGTATCAGAATATTGTTATATTTTGCTTTTGCATGAAACTTTCATGCAAGGTGCTGGTCAGGCTCTAATAGGGCAGAGAGCGGGGACTTCACTGAAATTACAGCGACTGATTATGTGACTTTTCGTGCCTGCTTGCTAATGAATGTACATGTTGCTTTCATTGAATGATACCATTTGGTAGTGAGATTGTGCCTAGAGACAAATCAGTCCTGGTAACCATGGGACACTCCTGATCCTTACCAAAAGAACCAGACGATTACAGGACAGACAAATTAATTTAGGTCAGTTTGCAAGGAAGAACAGGGACATTCCAAAGTCCCCACAAAAGGCTTAGGAATGAGCAGAGGGAGAGTGGGCTTACAGAAAAATTCTCAGTTCCATTGGAGGGTTACTACAGAAACCAGCGTGGGTGATGCCACCTGGGGCATTGCTCCCTCTGCAGCGGCCAGCACAGAAGAATGCCCACGCCCAAAGTTCAGCTGAGATTTGCTCTTTGAACCAACGTCAGTGCAGGACTGAGAGCAGTTGCAAATCAGACATTTCCCTGCCTTGCTTCTAAGAAGCTGCCTGGGACTTAGATAGGTTCTAGAAGGAATGAAGAAAAAAGAGGAAAATTCAAAATTCAACTTGAATTTAAACCCAAGGAGGCTCAGAACATCCTGCAGTGATTGAGAAAAACGAAAACTTCCAGACTGTTTTCTGCCCTCAAGCAGACTGGGAGCTCAGCTAGAAACAAAGTCTGGCTAGTGAGAAATGTGCTTGATATCTGTTTGTTTTTTAAACATCTGAGTTTTGTGGCTTACGAAATTTATAGTTAATCCATAGACCGATGAGCCAAAGTTTCCTAGTTTATCTAAAAGATACAAAACGTTGGCCACTCCCTGTTGGTAGAAGTGCACAAAATACACATTTTGGCCAAATTCCCAAGAGTATTATAATCAGGCTCAAAAAGTGAATATTACCACCACAGAATTAATTTCTGGCTTCTAAAAACGTGGTGGATAATTGGGAAATGGCCTCATATTCATGGCCCCCTGTTGGATGGTGAGGATACAATTCTTTGAGGCAGTACCCCACAAATACAAGCTCTGCACACCCCTGTAGTTGTGTTCTATTTTCCGAAGCAGACATTAAATTGTCATTGCTTCCATGTTTTTATACCTAATAATTGCTGCCTCACGCCCTCACCTGACCAAAAAAAAAAAAAATTTAAATCTTGGGTCCAGAAATGTGGCAACGGACCAATTTAAATGGCTTCCAAGGTAACGCAATTCCCTGCATTTCCATCCGCTGCTCCACTTTCGTGGTCTGCACACCAATTTTAGCATCTTCCCTGGCAAAGCATGATAGGAACATTTTTGCAAATAAGAAATACTTGCTCTTTTAGGGAATATTGCTTTGGTTACTTCTTCAGCAGTTTCTGGCATCTGAACCACTTTCTCTGCAGGCTGCATTTGCTGGTTAGTAAGTCCTGCTGTATTGGTATTTTAATCTGCAAAGTACTGCATTAAAGGCTTTCTTTTGTTCAAGCAGCCTTTTAAGAATGTAATAACTGCCATTTCATCTTGTTTGAACATCTTGTGTATAAGTACATGACAAGACGATTCCAAAATCCCTCGTCTGCCTTGTGGTTTGCTTTGCTTGAAGGAAAATGATGAAAGTGGCCTGTTATCTTTCTGTTTACAGTACGTAATTCTGCTTCATTAGGCTGCGTGCTAATTACTTGCTGAAAACACAACTGAAGATTCATGGCCTAAATGGAATTAAATAACTAAAAGCCAAATACACTTTTTGGAGGTTGTTTTAATGCTATGAATCCTAGAACACCAAGCAGTACTATGAAGATTAGAATCAGAATCTAAGGGCGCGTGGGTGGTTCAGTTGGTTAAGCGTCTGACTTTGGCTTGGTCAGGATCACAGGATCCTGGGATCAAGCCCTGCATCGGCCTCAGTAGGGAGTCTGCTTGTCCCTCTCCCTCTGCCCCTCCCCTCCCCTCCACTCATTCTCTCTTTCTCTGCTCCTTCTTCCTCACTTATGCATGCATATATTATTTATTAGTAATTTATTAGTATTTTTTTCATAACATGAAGCATTTTCATAATCCTCATTATTCTTTTTTTTTTTTTTTAAAGATTTTTTATTTATTTGACAGAGATAGAGACAGCCAGAGAGAGGGAACACAAGCAGGGGGAGTGGGAGAGGAAGAAGCAGGCTCATAGCAGAAGAGCCTGATGCGGGGCTTGATCCCAGAACGCTGGGATCACACCCTGAGCCGAAGGCAGATGCTTAACCGCTGTGCCACCCAGGCGCCCCCATTAATTATTCTAACACTTACTCTTGCAAACTAAAAATATACATTTAGACTCCAACTGAATGATAGGAATTCAAAATCCAAAACACACAAATGGTTTTTTTTTTGGCTCGATTACATCTAAAACGCTTGCCCACATTTGAAAATACATATACAGATATTAATAATGACTCTGAATGATAGATCTCATTCTGCTATTGACATTGTAGTGCTGATTAGATTTAATGGTAGCTCTCCAGTCGCTTGCATATCCATCAGAGGCAAGTTCAGGGAGGTCAGAAATAGTATTAAAGTTGGCATGTTGCTACTCAGAATGCCGGAAGGCTTTTGACCTTCAAAAAGCCAATGCCAAAAATGGATTTTGGCCAAATACTGTGGCTGAAGCCAGGCTGTGATACAGCCCTCACTCTTAGGACACAGTGAATGAATGGAGGTCCAGGCATTTAGGCGTGAAGCAAACGAGAAGGCAGCTGGCATAGACAGAAACGATTTGTTGCTCAGATTAACAGGAGATATAGAGTTAGGCCAGGAATAGGATTTGGTGATCAGGGCTAAAGGACATTGCCAACAATTAAAGGGGAAGCTTAGATTAGGCCTATCCTTTATGAAAAGTCTACTAAATATCACACGTGCTAAATATTTTCCACGTGCAGCCCAGGTGTCTGCTGGATTGATGGGCCCTGCTAGTTAGCTATACCGAAACCTGCCCCCACCCTTATCAGTGCCTCCCGTTATTTCCAGAAGACACTCAAAGGTGTGACTCACATCTTCCTTCTGTCGGTTGGTATCACGTGTCTGTGCACACTGTTTACGCAGCTGCTTTGAGAAGACCCACTGCACAGTGTGAGAATCCCCAGGACCCTGCCAAGGACACTGCCTCTGGGTACACTCAGTGCCAACCCCTGGGTGCCTGAGCAGTGTTTGGCATGGATTTGGGCAGTGTGGTGGAATGGTTTCTTCCCAAATAGTTTTGCTTAGGCCCAGAGCCCCTCAAATCCCCCTTGAACAGCCTTGCCTGCCTCTAAACTCCCCTCTCATTGGGGGCTGAAAACAAGACCCTGTTCTAGCACCCTTCCCCTTTCTGGATTTTTCCTCTCCCACTACTTGGCTCTTCCCCTCATAAAAACACTCCTTCACCTTCTTCCAGTTTAAAAAATAACAAGGAAAAAACCCACGTCCAAATGTAGACAGAGATAAATCAGTGCGGGTGTGTGTAGAGGGTAGAGGGACAGGCATAGGATATTGTTTCTAGCCATTCCCAAATTGGGATGTTATTCTAGTTCTCTGTTGCTGCGTAAAACCTTACCGCAAGATCAGTGGCTTAGAACACCATCCATCTTACATCTCACGGTTCTGTAGGTCAGAAGTCCAGGCCAGCTCCCCTGGGTTCTCTCCTTAGGATTTTATAGATTTTTCTCTTCTGCTACCAGCTGGAAGGAACTCTCTGCTCTTGAAGGGCTCATGGGATTAAATGAGGCCCACCCAGACAATCTCCGTTTTGGGGAGTGACATCTCATCTAACCACGGGTTCCATCCATACCCAAAAGGGAAGGGATTAGGCAAGAGCTAGGGTCATTGGGGGTCATTCTTACAATGGTGCCCCCCACATACATACATCAGAATTATCACTTTGATCAGAATCAAATTTCCAGATTCTCAGGCATCTCTCTTCTTCTCTGAGATTCTCTGGTTTAGCAGAGCTGAGCACTACTCAGGAATCTATACATTTCATGGGCTTCCAATGTGATTCGGAGGCAGAGTTTTTTCTGAAGAGAATTGGGCTATCAATAGAGAGTCCAAGGAGGTCTGCTACAGGTATACTCACCTTTTATCCTCACAATAACTCTTTTCAGATAAGTATTATTTTTCCTCCATTTTGGAGTGAGGAAATTGAGATACAGTGTCGAAGTAACTTCCCCAAGATTTCACAGCAAGCAGAAGAGCCAGGCTTAGAATTCCTGAAGAGTGGTTTGCAAAACTGTGTGGTTCATCAATCTCTTAGAAATAGATTGATAGTAAAATAGATACTTAGAGTTTTCTGGGAGCTAGGCAGACAGGCTTCCATTTAGAATAACTTGGACTACTGGGATGCCTGGGTGGCTCAGTCATTAAGTTTCTGCCTTCGGCTCAGGTCATGATCCCAGGGTCCTGGGATGGAGCCCACATCGGACTCCCTGCTCAGCGGGGAGGCTGCTTCTCCCTTTACTTCTGCCTGCCTCTCCCCTTGATTGTGCTCACTCACTCTCTCTCTGACAAATAAATAAAATCTTTCAAAAAAATAGAATAACTTGGACTAGGATGTTGGGCAGGAATCCCAAATTAAGGGAACTAGCAGATGCACTCCATACCTGCTAAATTTAACTTCTCTTGGACAAAGTTAGACTTTATCTACTCCATATAGTTTTAATTACTTAACTATGTTCAAATCAATTGAACATATTTATTGACTGTCTTATTCATTCATTAACTCATTTTAAAAAATAAACCTATTTGTAGGTTCAAATATTCAAGAAATAGTTGAACATTAGGTATGGGTTGATCCATGTTGGTAAAACTTGCAAGAGAAATTTCATATAGAGAAATAGATGTATAATTATCAAAGTTCACAAAGTTCACAATCTGAGTATTGTACGATACATACGACCACAATGCAGTAATAAGAATACACTATCCAGCAAAGGAAACAGTCAACAAAACTAGAAGGCAACCTACAGAATGGGAGAAGGCATTTGCAAGTGACCTAACAGATAAAAGGCTAGTATCCAAGATCTATAAAGAACTTATGCAACTTAACACCCAAAAAACAAATAATCCAATCAAGAAATGGACAGAAAATATGAACAGACATTTCTCCAAAGAAGACTTACAAATGGCCAACAAACACATGAAAAAATGCTCCACATCCCTTCACATCAGGGAAATACAAATCAAAACCACAATGAGATACCACCTCTCACCAGTCAGAATGACTAAAATCAACAAGTCAGGAAACAACAAATGTTGGAGAGGATGCGGTGAAAGGGGAGTACTGTTGGTGGGAATGCAAGCTGATACAGCCACCCTGAACACAGTACGGAGGTTCCTCAAGAAGTTAAAAATAGAGCTACCCTATGACCCAGCAATTGCACCTCTAGGTATTTACCCCAAAGATACAAATGTAGTGATCTGAAAGGGCACCTGAACCCCAGTGTTCATAGCAGCAATGTCCACAATAGCCAAACTGTGGAAGGAGCCGAGATGTCCTTCAACAGACGAATGGATAAAGAAGACGTGGTCTATATACACAATGAAATACTACTCAGCCATCAGAAAGGATGAATACTTACATTTACATCAACGTGGATGGAACTGGTGGGTATTATGCTGGGCGAAATAAGTCAATCAGAGAAAGACAATTATCATATGGTTTCACTCATATGTGAAATATAAGAAACAGGGCAGAGGACCATAGGGGAAGGGAGGGAAAACAGAATGGGAAGTCATCAGAGAGGGAGAAAAACCATGAAAGACTCTTAACTATAGGAAACAAACTGAGGGTTGCTAGAAGGGAGGTGGGTGGCGGGATGGAGTAACTGGGTAGAGGGCACGTGATGTGATGAGCACTGGGTGTTATATGAAACTGATAAATTACTGAACATTACATCTGAAACTAATGATTTACTATAAATTGGCTGAGTTTAAATAATAATAATAAAAAGAATACACTATCACACTTATTACACTGTGAGTTCCAAGGGACAACAATAATTTAGGACTTTTTCACAAAAGGAAAATTCTATTAGTCCAAGCATTGTTTGTTCAATACAACATTATATATTCGTATTTCCACTCTTTAACAGAGGAATGTCTTGATAACTATTTGTAAATAAGATGCATTACTTGTTTAACTTTTTTTTCCCCCTGACCTTATATATCATTTTACTCATTTCTCAGGCAATCATTGCCTGCCTGTCATGTGCCAGGACTTGTGTGGGAGCTAGCAGTATGAGAAAGCATCAATCCTTCGGGAGTACATAGCCTGATTAAGGAAGAGGGACATGTAGACAGAAAACAATACATATTTTTCTTGTGTTTTCAGACTTTTGGATTGTTTATTGTGTGATCATTGTATTCTTTTTAGATTAAACATCAAGACTTTTGCTTTAAATCTTGTGCCACTTCACCTTAAAAAGAGTCTGAGGATGGAAGAAAAATTTATTGAGTATATTCTTTGAAAATGTAGTGCACATCCTATTTAAAAATAAATGTATCCCATGTTTCTGGCACCCTGTGAAAATGGAAGTGCTCTGGTGCTATGGTTGAGTACTGATTTCTATCAGAGGCACCAGAGAAGATACTTTCTGACCTCTGAGCTATGGCTTGAAGAATCTGTAGGAGACCAGCTGCT
>NC_048232.1:76158578-76258955 GCF_002007445.2 Ailuropoda melanoleuca
TAGAGAGGTTTTCTTCTATTCCTTCTATTTTGTTGCGATGAATTTTTCCCCAAATCATAATTGAATGTTTCATTCTATTAAACTATTTTCTTACTTCTGTTGAGATGATCATATGGTTTTTTCACCTTTGATTTGTTGCCTTGGTATGTTAAAATATTTTCAAAAGGTAAACCAATCTTGAATTCCTAGAATGAAGCCAACTTTGTAATAATCAAATGTGTTTTTTATTCGTTGCTAGAGTCACTTTATTAAATTTTGTTTAGGATTTTTGCATTTGTAATCATTATTGAAATTGATCTATAATTTTTCAGTCTTTTATTGCTCTTGCCTGTCTTTGATGTCTGTGATGCTTATGTTGACACTATACAATGACTTGGAAAATATTTCCTCTTTCTCTATATCCTAAAAGAATGCAAGATTGGATTTACTTGTTCCTTAAATATTTGATAAAACCTCCCCTGTGAAACCTCTACGGGCATAATATTTTTCATGGAAAGATTTTTGATTAATTAATCAACTTCTTAAAAGGTTATAATGATTGTTGAGGATTTTTATTTCATGTAGAGTCACTTTTTTTTTTTAAAGATTTTATTTATTTATGTGACAGAGACAGCCAGCGAGAGAGGGAACACAAGCAGGGGGAGTGGGAGAGGAAGAAGCAGGCTCCCAGCGGAGGAGCCCGATGTGGGACTCCATCCCGAAACGCCAGGATCACGCCCTGAGCCGAAGGCAGCCGCCCAACGACTGCGTTACCCAGGCGCCCCCATGTAGAATCACTTTTGGTAAGTTGTCATCTTCTAGCTATTTGTCATTTTAAAGTTGCTCTTAACACCTTCTTATTTCTTTAACAGTTAATTATATCCCTTTTATGACCCTAATAGTATTTATCTGTGTTTTCTCTTTTTTTTCTTGTTTTTTTTTTCCAGGGATTCGTCAATTTTATTAATCCTTTAAAAAAAACTTTTAGGAGCACCTGGGTGGCTCAATCAGTTGAGCATTGACTCTGGGTTTCAGCTCAGATCATGATCTCAGGGTCGTGAGATCAAGCCCTGAATTGGCCTCACCACTCAGCGTGGAGTCTGCTTGGGATTCTCTCTTTCCCTCTCCCTCTGCCCCTCCCGACCTAAATGAGTGAATGAATAAATAAATGAATAAATAAAATCTTTTTAAAAAATCCTTTGTTTTGTTGAGCCTCTCTGTTTTGTGTTGATTCTTAACGAATTTCTGCTTTTTTCTTTCTTTCTTTTTTCCTAATTTCTAAATTTAAATAATTACTTTTTAGCTAATTACTTTGTAGCCTTTATTCTTTTACAGTATATGCATTTAGGGTACTATGCATGTCCCTCTAAATACTCCCTTAGCCATATCTCAGTAATTTTGACAAGTAGTGTTATTGTTCTGTTCTAAATATTTTCTAGTTTTCATTAGGATTTCTTTGTGCTATGAGCTATTTAAAAGTATGTTTTTCGGGACGCCTGGGTGTCTCAGTTGGTTAAACGGCTGCCTTCAGCTCAGGTCATGATTCCAGGGTCCTGGGATCGAGCCCTACATCAGGCTCCCTGCTTGGCAGGGAGCCTGCTTCTCCCTCTCCCACTGCCTGCAGCTCCCCTCACTTGTGCTCTCTCTGTGTCAAATAAATAAATAAAATTTTTTTAAAAAGTGTGTTTTTCAACATGCAAATGCGTGATTTTGGGTTTATTTTTAAAAATTGACTTCTAAATTAGTTGCATTATAGTCCTAGATTATGGATACTAATTTTTTGGAATTTATTGAGAATATCTTATAATTAGTCCACAAGTCATTTTTCATAAATTACCCCATAGAGCTTGTAAAGAATGAACATTTTCCTGTTCTTAGACTCAATGTACTATATGTAGATATTATATCAAGCTTGTTCATGGTTATTCATTCATCTTTATCATCACTGGCTTTTCTGTCAGTTTGAGTATAAACTTCTTTATATGTTTATGTTTAATTTCTTATCTTGCTCCAGAAAGTTGTGTCTGTTCTATGTTTGTACTGCACCTCTTTTCAAGCCTCGGTTTGAATCCCGTGGGGTGAGTCTGAAACTTGATCATCTAGCCCACTCTTTATAGGTTATGTGAGATAAGAACCCCAAATCTCATACATAGCAGCATTATCTACAACAGCCAAATTATGGAAAGATCCCAAATCCCATCAACAGATGAATGGATAAAGAAGATGTGGTATATGATAAAATGGAATATTAGCCATAAAAAGAATGAAATCTTGCCATTTGCAATGATGTGGATGGAACTGGAGAGTACCAGGCTCAGCAAAATAAGTCAGTCAGAGAAAGACAAGAACCACATGGTTTCACTCATATGCAGAATTTAAGAAACAAAACCAATGAACATAGCGGAGGGCGGTGGCGGGAAAGAGGGGCAAACCTAGAAAGAGAATCTTAACTTTAAAGAATGAATTGATGGTTACTGGAGGGGGGTGGGGGGATGGGTGAGACAGGTGACGGAGATTAAGGAGAGCACTTGCGATGGGCACCTGGTGTTGTACATTAAGTGATGAATCACTAAATTCTACATCTGAAACAAACAACTCCAAAATCTCAATGGTTACAACCACAAAGGCTTCCTTTTTCTCCAACTTACATGTGATTCCCTGGTCAGCCCTGCTCATGTCTTCATTCTGGGACCTGGGTTGGAGGAGAAATCCATACCTAAGATGGGCCGCTTTGTGTTAGAGGGAAAAGAGCAATGAATAACTTCTGCAAAGCTGTTAAAGCTTCTGCTTGGATGAGGCATAGAAGACTTCCGCGCACGTTACACTAGGCCAAACAAGCCATGTGGCCAAGCCTGATGTCAAGGGGGGGGGGTATAATTATATCACAGAGAGGGAGGAGAGAATGGTAGGGAACAATAACGTACTCTACAACACCTGCCTTTTGGTTCTCTTTGAGTAGTCTCTAGATAGAATTTCTAAACAAGACCTTTTGGTAACTGATTCAGGGCTGCCCCTGCCTGGCCACAATCTTAGGGTACATCCAGTTCAAAGCAGCTGAGCTGGTTGATTTGTTTACGCTTTGCTTAGATATGCTCATGGACGTTTTGCATGTAGTATTGTCTTACCTCAACCATTAGACTGAAGATGATGAAGAGTGTGAAAACAGCGAAAAACGCACATCAACAAATACATCCAGCTGTGCTTACCACTTAAGGGATATTTAAGAACTACCTGAATTTCACACATGAGCCGTAGTCCCTGTTAATTTTGCAACTGCCCATGAACACATCTGCATTCTTCACCAGTCCACACTGGTGAGGTCGGGTTGCATCTGTTTTGTTCACTGTTGTGTGCGATGACTAGCACCGCACTTGCCATATAATAAGCCTTTGATGAAAATGTGTGGGATGAATAAGCAAACTGAACTGGAATTAGAACACAAGGCTAGTGTCCCACATCAAATCAACGGGGTCAAGTTAGTAAAGATAAGCTATGGTCATCAGAAGCCCATGATAAAAAGGAGATAATATTTACACAAAAACAGCAAAATCTTTGGGGAGTGTCTGCTTCTTTTGTGTAAAGTCCAACAAATGACAAAAAGCCTGGACAAACTGAGGTGGCTTCCAAGTCAGTGTAAACGAACTATTTTATTTTATTTTATTTTATTTTATTTTATTTTATTTTATTTATATTTTATTTATATTTTATTTTATTTTATTTTATTTTATTTTATTTTATTTTAATTTTATTGTTTTATTTCCCTTTTCCCTTTAAGCGTTCACAGCCAGAACTTGTCGGGCCGGTAATGATTAGTTCTATTTTATGTCGTACCCCTCTGAGAACAGCCCCCTGGGAGAGCCCAGAAAGGTAGGTGGCCTGAGGAATGAGTGGGGCCATTCTGGAGTTTTCTGTTTGAGAACCAGCCTCGCCTGTAATGCCCAGAGCCACCAGCAGATGTCAGGCCTGATCTCTGTGGCGATTCTACTGTGTGCTTTTGGTTAACTGTTTTCATTACACCATGTTTTTCTACACGTGGTGTGCTTTGTACACGCAGGGCATATTTTCTCTCTCATCTCCCATGATCAAGGACAGCTATAATATACCTATTTATTTATCCATGCAATAAAGATTATCACGTACTCCATGTCCAGGACTGAGAATACTCTGGTGAGCAAAACAGACGCAGCCTCTGCCCTCCTGAAGAATTCTACCGGGGAGGACAGTTCGTTCAAAGAGTAATTTTTAAAATTATGATTTGGGTTATGCTGGCCGAAGTAGATGGCTCCAGGAGGGCAAGCGAAACAAAATGGACCAAATGTAGCCTAAGGAACCAGGGAGATTCTTCTGGCGAAGCAAGGTTTCTAGCAAGTTCTGAAAGATGGGTAGGTTAAACGGACCAAGAACCAGGGAGAGAGCCTATAATTTACCTTTAGGGAATATTTGTTCTTATAACGAGGAGTAAAGACAGTGTCCTGTGAAACACACAGCTTCTGGGCCATGCCGCCTGGAACCAAATCCTCCCTCTGCCATTTACTAGCTCTGCTTCAGTTTTCTCATTCATACAATCAGGAAAACAATATAACTCGATTCCCAGGGTTACTGTCAGGATTAAATGAACTAATTCATGTAAGCATCTGGCATAAAATAAGCACTCAGGGCGAGTCGGCCCCTGTTGTCATTTCCCGGAATATTCAGCGATACACATTGCACCTCAATTACTTTTCAGATTCAGAAATTCTCTGTGAATTGGAACAGCGCAAACCCAGTGGCCTCCAATCTGCTAAGATTTGTTTCTGAGGCCCAGCCACCTTTGAGCTTGGGTGGTTGTGTATATGTCTTGCATAGGTGGCATATGAGAATCCAGCCAAGGTTCACATAATTTCAAGCCACTTAATTTAGCTATGAGTCATAGCATGTAATCTTTTCTTCCTAATCTCATAGATACCCTGGCCACATTGATAGTCCTTGAATCTTAAGGTAGCAAATCACAGACCTATTTCAAAGTTATTGATACACAGATCTTTGTAGTGTTTTATGACCAATTAGTTTTAATTGTAAATTTTCCTCTTACCTAACAATACTATCCCTTCAGTCTCAGGGTTGCACAACATCTGAAAATCACATCACTTTCCTTAACTTTAATGAGGATCTTCATGGTTAGATTTTGGGGGGCACTTTGAAGTCTGTTTTTAATAACAGGGACACTAAAAAAGATGTACAGGGCATAATTAAGTGGTCTTAGGTTTTTGTAGAGATTAGAAGCAAAAAAATACAAATAGACATAGCAGGGGAAAAAGCCTCCATAAAGAAGAGCACACCTTTTAAATTGCATAGTTGTTTTTTTTTATTACACTGTATTACAGACTATCAGTCAAATGTCGTCCTGAGTTTTATTTTTATTTTTAGCTGAAGTATAGTTGACATACAATATTATATTTGTTTTAGGTATATGACATAGCGATTTGACAATTGTACACATTTCATAAATGCTTACCACGATAAGTACGGTTACTATCTGCTGCTCTATGACATTATTTCAATATTATTAATTATATCTCTTTTCCTGTACTTTTCATGCAAGTGATTTATTTGGTAATTGTAAGTTTGTACCTCTTAACCATCTTCACCTATTTCACCCATCCCTCCACTCCTCTCTGCACTGTCCATTTTCTGTATTTGTGAGTCTGTTTCTGTTTTTTTCTTTGTTCTTTTTTTTTTTACCCTTAGAGCCTCCTGGATTTTGAATATTGAAAGTTTTAATTTTTTAACCTGCCCATTATTCATTCCTTGTCGAACTTTTTGACTTTCAAAGTATGCCAGAATTTTCTTTATAGCTCTTAAAAAAAAAAAGTTATAGATTCGACACCAATTTTATTCACATCCCCATACAGACATAGAAAAAATACTGTGAGACATTACTTATGGTTCTTTTTGAGTTCTGGGATTGAGGGAAGCCTTTGTTTTTGTTATCGTTGTTCTACTTATAATTTTAGTTTCATAAGGGGAATGTGTGGTATTGGTTTTCTAAGGCGACCTAGAAAATAGTTCTCAGTCCTAAGCAATTCCATTTGAATAGAATTCACTTATTTTATTTTGTAAAAGATGTTATGTATTTATTTATTTACTTATTTTAGAGAGAAAGAAAGAGTGAGAGAGCGTGTGCACGAGCTGGGGGAGAGGTGCAGAGGGAAGAGGAGAGAGAATCTCAAGCAAACTCCAGGCTGAGTACAGAGCCTGAGGCGGGGCTGATCTCACAACCCCAGGATCATGACTTGAGCCAAAATCAAGTCTTCAGCTTAAAGGACTGGGCCCCCAGGCACTCCTAACTCACTTATTTTAAAACAATACAAAGCCAATCAAAAAAAGTTAGTTGGTAAAAGAAATGCTAGAGTGTATTAGAAAATGCCCCAGTTCCAGAATGCTTTGCTTGTCGAGGTTTAATATATACGATAGCTGCAATTTGTCTTCATGTGGTTCTTAGGGGTCTTACCGTCGGATTGATTCATTATTGAGACTAAGTTAAATCTTCTGGGAAAGAGAATTCCACTTCTCAGCAGGCTAGTTGCCTTCACACTGGCTCCATTAACTCTACCTATCCCCAACGTAGCCAAAGAATCAATAAGAACTGGTGGCATAAGACTAGTCATAAATTTGATTTCTGTATCCAAAATCATTTCCGTTCCAGGCTGATCTCACAAGGGCGGTCTGATCTGATTACAAGGTCATTTTCCCACAGGTTGTACTCAGCAGATGGAAAGGTACAATGTGTTGGTTAAAATCGGATCCTTGGGGACTACTTGCTCATTTTACAAGCTGATCCTCAATTTGACATAATTCAATCCAATGGGCAGTTGCTCCTTAGGGACCCTGACGTGATAAACGTCAGAGTCGTTCCGGCCCTGTCCCAAGGTGGCCTGACAAAGCCAGCCTGGAGCTTGGCCTGGCCAAGCCATTGGTGTTCACGCTCTGTCCCCGCCCCCATCTCCCCACTCCCCTACCCCCCCACCTCCTTCCAACTCAAACCTTTAATAACCATCTACAAGGAAGTCTTTGTGCTCCAAAAATGTTCTCATATTTACGACAGCTCTAATATGGGGGAAACTACCTCACCTAAAGATTTGATTGGAAAGTATTTTCTTAGCCTCAGAATAGTCATTTTTATAATAATAACATTATTTCCATGACTCAGAACTTTAAAACCACTTTAAATGCAACAGAGCTCATTGACTTTAATTTTGGAGATGAAAAGGACCAGGTACACTAGAGATATTATCTGGTAAATGAAGGAACGGAGGCTCAAAGGGAACCGACTGAACTAGCCTCCGGATAGATGGCTAGTTTTTCATGGAGCTGGGATAAAAACCTTAGGTTTCCTAATTTCCTCCCCAATGCCCTTTCCAACTTCCTCATTGTGCCTGCCTAGTCCCGTTATTGATGTTGGCTAAGGGACGATTGCATTCAATATCATTATTATTAATAATGATCACTACCATTTGTTGAGCCCTTTTTAGGCACCTGATACTGTATGTCACACTCAATCTTCAGAACAGCCTATTGAGGGGCGCCTGGGTGGCACAGCGGTTAAGCATCTGCCTTCGGCTCAGGGCGTGATCCTGGCGTTGTGGGATCGAGCCCCACATCAGGCTCCTCCGCTATGAGCCTGCTTCTTCCTCTCCCACTCCCCCTGCTTGTGTTCCCTCTCTCTCTGGCTGTCTCTATCTCTGTCAAATAAATAAATAAAATCTTTAAAAAAAAAAAAAAGAACAGCCTATTGAGGTAGGTCCTCTTATTATCCCATTTTACAGCTGAGAAAATTGAGTCCCAGAAAGGTTAAATAACTTATCCAGTACTTTAAATGACAGTGAGTAAAAGGCAGGACTGAGATTCAAATCCAGTTCTTCCTGATCTCAGCACACAAGCCTTTAACTATTTGGTACGGTGGCTGGATTTCTCAGAACCTTCTTTCCTTGGCAAAAGATATAAAACTGTCTTTTAAAATGTCTTGGCTTCTGGGATGCCTGGGTGGCTCACCTGGTTGGGCGTCTGCCTCCAGCTCAGGTCATGATCCCAGGGTCCTGGGACTGAGTCCCCTGTTGGGCTCCTTGCTCAGCAGGGAGCCTGCTTCTCCCTCTGCCTTCCACTTCCCCTGCTTGTGCTTTCCCTCTCTCTCTCTGACAAATAAATAAATAAAATCTTAAAAAATAAATAAAGTGTCTTGGCTTCCGAGGCTCAAGTTATCTACCTGATACGAATAGCATCCTTATCAGAACCTAGGATCCCCTTATAATGCTCTCTCTCCTTTCGGTGGACAAGTCAGAATAGAATTCTTTTAAAATAGTCTCTCTTTGTTGTATACTTCTAACCCCCTTAAGTCTATCTTGCACCAAATTCTGCTCTTTGGGGGACAGACTAGTGACAAACCCCGACAGAATTCACACAATGATTTCAAGCGCCCTACTGTGGGAGTTGCTAAAGACAACATTTAAGGAGTCAAGGATGCTTGGGCAGAGGCTTCTTGTCTGCAAAAGACAAGAGTGTGGGGCCCATCTGGGTCGCCCACGGGATCCAGCAGGCATAGCACATCGTAAATAACCCCCCACACAGGCCTCACTGCCAGCTCCAAATGGGTTTTGAGTGTATTTGGTTCGTTTTTAAAGAGAGTGTGAGCTAAAGGCTGTCATTTAAAATTGCCCAGAACCCACGTCACAAGAACAGGTGGGCCTGGATTGAAAAGAAAATAAACGAGAGGCTGAATTTACCAAAGCAAACATTAGGGAGTGATTATTTTGCTTTAGAACAGGATTACCCTTGGGACTCCTTAAAACAGCGATCTCCCTCACTGCAATTAAAATGTAAATTTCTCTATTCAAATTTGGTTAACCCTCAAGACCTGTCAGGAAAGGGCTTGTTTTATTAAGCAAGGGATCCCTTATTCAGGAGAAAAGCAAATTAAAGGTTAGTTCTTTCTAATAAATACTGAAGAAGGCGTGAAAAGCTTTACTTCTTTTTTCTCTTTACATGTTAAGGCTTTATGGTAGCTGCTTTGTGGAGGAATTTTTGTTTTTAAATATTATCTCAAACTCCTTCCTGAAACATACTAATTAATGCCCAAGACCAGGAAGAGCTAATAACCCTTTGCGAGCACATTTTATCTGCTGCCAAACAACCCTTGATCAGTAGGTGGCGCTCTAAGAATGAGATTGCTATACCGTGGGGGCAATACATTCAGTTGAAGAAAGCAAAATTGCACCCTTCTTTGGCATCTCCCTGGAGGAAATGGCTTTGCCCTGTGCCCTTAGATTGCTCCCCTTCTCGAGCTGTCCAGCTCTGCATTTGCTGTTTGAGTGTAAGGATGCCCACACTGAACCCTTCTTGGAATCACAGTCTGTGAAGGCCAGAGAACACCTCTTATATGATGGCTTAGCTTATAGCCTTTGGTCCCAGAATCACAGGCTCTGTAAAGCTTGGAGGAACCCTAGAAATCTTCTTCAACCCTCTCATTTTTTTGATAAGGAAGTTGAGACCTGAAATGATGAACTGATCACTCAAGGTCACCTCGCTAGTTCTTAGCTCAGCCAGGATGGGAGCCTTAGTGGGCTTGCTCTTCACCCTGTGCTTGCCCCCTAATTGGTGAACATTATGGGGGGATGGGGGGAGAGGCAATAGTCCTCAACAAGATATTAGCAAACTGAATCCAACAATACATTAAAAAAATCATTCACCACGAACAAGTGGGGTTTATTTCCATGGTATCAGTTGTATGCAGGGAGACAATGGCCTGCTTGGGGAGACAGGGTGCAGGCAGAGCTCATTTACCACGGGTAGGGGATGTTAAATATCTAATATTTTCTTCCTCTACTCTTTATACTCGTGATTGCCACTCTAGGAGGATTTACTATAAATGTCAGGTGCTGACTCTCTCTCTCCAAGCTAACTTTCCCAGGCATCATGTTTCTTTCAACCAAACCACCATTTCCCCATCACCCAGACTGGAAACTCTGGAGTCCCTCTTGGCTAGTTCTTGCAGCATGGATTCAACATGTGCTTAGAAATGTTTTTATTTTATCTTATTTTATTTTATTTAGACTTTATTTATTTATTTAAGAGAGTGATTGAGCAAGCAAGAGAGAGAACATGAGTAGGGGGAGAGGCAGAGGGAGAGAGAGAAGCAGGCTCCCTGGTGAGCAGGGAGCTGGACGTGGGTCTCCATCCCAGGACCCTGGGATCATGACCTGAGCGAAAGGCAGACGCTTAACAGGCGTCCCTGCTTGGAAATGTTTTAGGCTCCAGGATATAGAAGTGAACATAACAGACAAAAATCTCTGCTCTTGGGGCGCCTGGATGGCTCAGTCGTTAAGCGTCTGCCTTTGGGATTGATGGAGCTGGACATCAGGTTCCCTGCTCCACCGGGAGCCAGCCTGCTTCTTCCCCTCCACTCCCCCTGCTTGTGTTCCCTCTCTCGCTGACTGTCTCTCTCTCTCTGTCAAATAAATAAATAAAATCTTAAAAAAAATCTCTGCTCTCATGAGGGAAACAGAAAATGAGTAGAATAAATAAGTCAAGTATATGGCATATTATAGAATACTGAGTGCTAAGAAAGAAAGGGAAAAGAAGCAAGAAAGAGGGGTATCACGTGTTCGGGAGGGACTGAAAAGTGGGTCAGGGAAAGCCTCACTGAGAAAGTCACTTTTGAGCTAAAATTGATGGACAGGAAGGAGTTAGGTGAAAGCTGTGGAGAGATAGAAAATTCTAGGCAAAGGGAACAGTAGGTGTGAAGGCCCTGAGTCAGGAGCAGTCTTGGAATTTTAAGAACATCAAGGAGACCAATGGATTATTTCTAAATTCTTACCAAGAGCGATTTTTTTCCTTTATCAATATGTCTTCCCATTCATTCCTGTTTTCATCTCCTTGGGCTAGCACATCCTGAAACCTGGATTCTTAAAATTCTCATCGAACTGATCTCTTCACTCTGAGTCTTTGACCACATCTTTGACCAAATGCTGAGCTTGAGATGTGGCAACTCAGTGCAATGTGGCACGCTGCATTGGATCCTGGGAAAGATACAGGACGTTAGTGACAAAGCTGTTGAAATCCAAACAAGAGAGTTTAGTTCACAGTCCTGTAGCAGTGTTGGTTTCTTAGTTGTGATGCATGTGAGACGTTAACAACAGGGAAAACCAGGTGAGGGGTGTATGCGGACTCCAGGTACTATCACCGCAACTTTTCTATAGACTCAAAATTATTCCAAAATACATTTATTTTTAGAAATCCTGTTTGTGGTATGTCACTCATCTGTTCTAGAATTTTGAATGATGCCCTAGGGCTTTTGGGATGAAGTAAAAACACCTCACCCTACCATGTAAAGAGGCCCTCAGATAGTCACATACCCATTCCACAAATAGTTTCTGGATCAGCATTCCAGACACTGCTAGACACTGAGTGGTGAATAAGATCGACACAGTCTTTTTTTCTTTTTTTTAAGATTTTATTTATTTATTTGACAGGGAGAGAGACAGCGTGCACAAACAGGGAGAGCAGCAGAGGGAGAGGGAGAAGCAGGCTCTCCACTGAGCAGGGAGCCCGATGTGGGGCTCCATCCCAGAATACTGGGATCATGACCTGAGCCAAAGGCAGATGCTTAACTGACTGAGCCACCCAGACACCCCAAGATCAACACAGTCTTGCTCAGGCAGCTTACTGACTGGTGGGTGGGGGGTTCTGGCAAGCACACAATGAATTACAAAGTGCTGGGCACTAAAATGGAGAGGCACAGTACAAAGTACAGCGGGGATCAGCGAGGGCAGTCAGGGAAGGCATCCTGGCAGAAATGTCTAAGCTGAAACTGAGCAGATGAATGGGAATAAGCCAGGTGTAAGCAGTTGGGAGGGGTGGAGAGAAAGAAGGGCTAAGAGGAAAGTTCTAGCCTGCCATAAAGTTCTGTTTTTGAGCCAGACTAGAAGTCTTCCTGTCTTTGGAATCCACATTGTTTATTCTCCTTTTGTGGCCTTGCTGATTATTTCCCCATTCCAGCTCTTGGGGTCCCCCTCTCTCTCTTCAGGCTTAGTCTTTCACTAAGACTTGGACCATCTTTTAGGACCCAGTAAAAACGCCATTTCTTTTTTGAAGGCCTGGGCAGTAAGCCCATCTTCATATGATCATTCCCTATTTTCAGTCCCATAACATTATAGACTATGTATTTCGTTTGCTTCTTAATCATATTATACTTTGATTTATTACTTATCTTTGACTTAGTTGTACGTGGCCACAGAAAGCAGGAGTTGTATCTTTTTCACACACACACACACACACACACACACACACACAGGACTCTGTAGTTTGCTGCACTGGGAACCTGCAACAAGAAAGGCAGTTTCCAGGGGCACCTGGGTGGCTCAGTCGGTTAGGTGTCTGCCTTTGGCTCAAGTTGTGATCCCGGGGTCCTGGGATGGAGTCCCGTGTTGGGCTCCTTGCTCAGCAGGGAGCCTGTTTCTCCCTCTGCCTGCCTCTCCCCCTGCTTGTGCTCTCTTTCTGATAAATAAATAAATAAATAAATAAATTCTTTTAAAAAAAAAGGGCAGTTTCCTCATATGCAAACTGCAAGTAGGACAACCAGCCTCATAGGAGAATTGTAAGGATTATATGAGACACTGTAACTCAAGTCCTTATATACGGTCTGGCTGCCCTGTAAACAGTTATTGAAGGATAATAGTGATTGTGTGGTTAGTGGAAAGACCATAGGACTTCTGGTTTAGCTTCTGGCACTATGTATCGGCTTTGTGACCTTGGACAGGGCATCTAACAGGGCTCGTGGGGCTCTCTCCTCTCATCTGTGAAATGGGATAAAAATGATTCACCTCACAGAATGATTCTAGGCCCAAACTGAAAATCATGTGTGTGTAATCAGTTCTTTGAGGGGCTCAACCCATGAAGGTACAAAAACCAGGCAGAAGTTTTATTTTTCCGAGTCTCGCTCGCAACTGGGGTCTGTTGTATTCATTTCCCCTGGGGGAGGCCCCCTTGGTGATATCTTGGACAGATTTAATGACTTTCTAGTCACCTTGGTGATGTGAGCAGTCTTGTTTCAGCATTTGGGACCTAGTTCTGACCCCATGTCTTCATGACCCCAGTTAATGTCAAGCTTTATTAAAAGTTATGCTCCCCCCATTCCTGGCCCCAAGGCAGGTGACTCTCTTTGTGGCCCCAGGAGCGTGGAGCGGAGGGCCAGAGAGGACTCTGGGAAAGCTGCCCCGCCCTCTTCCTAGAGCTCTCCTGTATCGGTAGTACAGGGAGGAGGCTAGAGGAGGCAGAGGTATTCTTCTGTGATTGCCTGCAAGACGGCAGTGTCTGGCTTCTCCCCAGTTCTGGCAGGTTCTATCTAAGGCTAGTGCTGTCTGTTGCAAGTTTCCTTGTGTGTATTTTCTTGGGATGGTGTTCAGCCTTATCCTCTGTCGCTGATGACTGCTTCCTTGGTGGGAAGGTCACTGGGTGAGGGCCACTCAGAGACTTCTGCTCTATGGCTTACCTTGGTATCGCTCCACCCAGGGAAGCCACAGAAATTTCTAGGGTCCTTTTCTGCACCCTCCGGGGCCAGAGACCACATGGGATGGAGTGGGGTTTCTTCCCAGCCATATCTTACTCTACCATGGATGCTTCCAGCACTGTGGGCATGACCCATCCCATCAAGATGCCTATCTTCAGAAATTGTTCAGTGAGTACCAGTCTGTTTCCAAAGGCTCCCAGATGGAAGGCTACACATATCAAGCACCCATTTTTCTTTGCCATAGTGAAGAAATGAATGAAAAGATTGATAGGCTGTTTCTAGGCTTCTAGAACATTTGCTAAGAGCTCTTTCATGATAGTGCTCTTGGGGACAGTTTGATAGTGGGTCAATGGATACAAGGATCCTTCACTGGGGAATGGGGAATCTCTTCTTTTTGCAAGAACCCCTAACTTCACAAGAATGCTTAGAAGAGGAAATAACCTCTCTCCAAAAATCCTGGATTTTCTTTAAAGCCAGTGACCTTCTCCTCTCTCCAGTTCTCTTATGGGCATTGAGTCCTATGTGAGGAGTGACCAAGTGGTGGTAGATGGAGGTATTTTATCAACCTGGAGCCTCTTCAGCAAGCCCTGCAGGGAAGTGGCTGGAAAAAGCAAGGAAGGATTCTGTATTAGCCAGGGGTCTCCAGAGAAATAAAACCAAGAGTATGTGGGAGGGGTGTGTGTGTGTGTGTGTGTGTGTGTGTGTGTGTGTGTGTATTATATACATATAAGGAATTGGCCCACACGATTATGGGGGCTAACAAGTCCCCAGATCTGCAG
Organism: Ailuropoda melanoleuca; assembly: GCF_002007445.2. Lineage (NCBI taxonomy): Eukaryota > Metazoa > Chordata > Mammalia > Carnivora > Ursidae > Ailuropoda > Ailuropoda melanoleuca. Next base: position 76,172,877 of record NC_048232.1, read on the forward strand.
TTGACAAGCTGGAGACCCAGGAAATGCCTGTGAACCAGGAGAGCCAATGATGTAGTTTCAGTCTAGAGGCCAGGAGGCTTGAGACAAGGGAGAGCCACTAGTTCAGTTTGAGTCCAAAGGCAGGAAAAAAAAAAAAAGAACCCCTCACAATTTCCCAGTTTGAAGACAGGCAGGCAGGAGGAATTCTCTTTCATTCAGGGGAGAGCCTTTTTTTCTATTCAGGCCTTCAACTGATTGGGTGAGGCTCACCCGCATGGGGGAGCAATCGGCTTAATTCAGTCTATCAGTTTAAAGTTTATCAATTTATAATCTCTACAACCAATGTGGGGCTCAAACTCATGATCCCAAGGACAAGAGTTGCATGCTCTACCAACTGAGCCAGTCTATTAGTTTAAATGTTAAACTCATTGCAAAACACTCTCACAGAAACCCACAATATTTTGTCCAGATACCAAATATCTGGACACCTCTGTGGCCCAGTCAAGTTGGCACATAAAATTAACTATCACAACTAGTTAATTTGTCAACTTGCTAATTTGTCAGCTTGGCACCCACCTGCCTCTCCTTAAACCATAATTAGTCTCCAAATGAAGACAATTACAAAGTCATAATTCCATCTAACATGGTATAACTATCCTGCATACAACCAAAACTACACTGACTCCTTCCCCAGGAGAGGAGGTAAATGAGTGATGTTTACTCTTGAGTGATGTTTGCTATTCTCCTTGACGTTCCATAACTTAAATACTATGATGTAAAATTAACAAAACTTAACTATTATGATATAAAGTCAATTCATCTTATGTTACATGATAAGGGAATAAGAGGGAGGAAAACAAAGGTATTTGACACATATAGACACACAAACATATTCATTACAAAATAAGGAGGAAATACTCATGACAATTACAGTCCTTGTTTAACTGTCCATATGGTCATAGCCAGTATTTCTAACTACCTTCTTCTACCCATTCTGTATTCCGTTTGCCTTCAGCAAGTACCTCAGCCAGTTGTTCTTTACCTGGTGAGGTGACCCAGACCTTTACTCTTGAAGGATCTGGACCATTAGTAGTCCTGCCTGAATTAGGTGGTTGTAGTTTTCCATTGGCTCTAGCCATAGGGCATGGTAATACTAACAGGTGCTCTAGGGAATCTGCTGTATTCTCTTCCTTGCCTTCACAGTGGAACAGTGAATCCAATTTCCCCTTGGGAGTCAGGACCAACCACCAAGTCAGCACAGTAACTCCCTTCTTTGTTAATTCAGAGGCATGAGGACTCCAAAGTGGCTGGGTACCTGTCTTAACTTTCAATTCAATGGAATCATTATGTCTCCGGGTAGACGCATTCTTCCCTTTGGAAGAGCCTGTGGGAACAGGAAGCAGAAATTTTGCTGGCGGGTCACTAGGGGTAATAGGGAACAGAGCTACTCTTATTCCATCCCTTGATGCCTGGATGCATAAATTCTGGCCATAGGAGAAACAGCATCTATTGGACCCTGATTCAGAGCCTTCTGGAGAACCTTGCCCCAGCCCTCCAAACTAATGCTATCTAGCTGGTGCTGTAACTGAATCTTCAAAAGGCCGTTCCATGGTTATATGGAGCCAGCTCCTTCAGGTGGTGGAAAACATGACAAGGCCAATGAATTCCAGGAGCATGGATCCAATCCCCACTTCTTTTGCTGTGAAGTGATTCCACAATAGTGGATAAATAATTCTGTAGGTCTACGGATGGAAGTTTTGGCAGAAGCATTGTGTGCAGGGAAGGCAAATCTGTCTGTAGAGTACGTGTCTATTCCAGTAAGAACAAAATGCTGCCCCTTCCGAGATGGAAGGTATCCAGTGAAATCAACTTACTACCAGGTAGCCAGCGGATCAGCCTAGGGAACGGTGTCGTACCAAGGACTCAGTATTAGTCTCTGCGAGTGGCACTCAGCAGTGGCTGTGGTCAGGTTGGCATCGCCGAGTGGAAGTCCATGTTGCTGAGCCCGCGCCTAACCTCCATCCTTGTCACCATGGACACTTTGCTCATGAGCCACTGACGATGACGGTGGCTGGGAAAAGAGGCTGACTGGTGCCCAAACATGGGTCACCCTATCTACTTGATTTTTAAAATCCTCCTCTGCCGAGGTCACCCTTTGGCGAGCATTTACATGAGACATAAATATCTTCATGGTTTCTTCTCATTTGGAGAAGTCGATCTACTTCTCTCTTCCCCAAATTTCCTTGTCACCAATCATGTTCCTTACAGGTTTCTGGCCATTCAGGCAAATCATTGGCCACAGCCCATGCACTGAGATATAGAATCACATGCCTGGCCACTTTTCCTTCTAAGCAAAGTCAACAACCAAGTTCTGCCCACTGAGAGGATTTTCCTTCCCTCTTTGTCCTTCAGGGACATCCCAGAAGGGGGCTAGAGTGCTGCCGGTGTCCTCTTTCTGGGGATGCCTCTATATTGTGCAAAACCATCTATAACCCAAGCCTGAGTCTTTCCCTCTGTCAGCTGATCATAGGGGAGTACCCAGGAGGCCACAGGCGCGGGCTGGGAGGGAGAGACGGTGTACCTGAGCGGGGACTGTGGGAATTTGGGCCACTTCCTCAGGTCACTTAATTGTGTCTTCAGGGCCTGCCTGCATCCTGATGACGGAATGCTGCTGTGCACACCCAATGCTATGGCTGTGTGTGTCAGATAACACCCAGGGCATGGTGAGCAGTTCGGGCCTCATGGTAACTTGATGGCCCGTGGTTAAGTGTCCTGTCTCTATTAAGGTAGCGGGCCATGATCCGTTTCTCAAAAGGAGAGTAGTTATCCACGGGGATGGCAAGATTGTGCTGCAGTTTACCCACAGGGACCTACCAAAGGCTCCCGACAGCGTCTCTGTCTGCCACCGACACTCAAGCACCACCGGACCTGCTGGATCCCATGGTCCAAGTGTCAGAGCAGCCGGCCTGGCCTCCTGGACCCATTGCAGAGCCTTCTCGTTCTGGGCCCATAGCAGCTTTCGCTCTATGATGCCTTGCTAAGGCATTTCTTTCCCCTTAAAGTCATTTCCTTCCTCTCTCTACCTTTCTGTATTGGCTTTAGAGCCTTAGAGAAGTTAGGTAAAGTGCCCCCAAATAAACAGATAAATAAATGGTGAACTACAAAGGAGGAGCTTGGAACTAGTCTGACTCCGGAGTCCGTACGTAACCACTATACCGTGCAGTGTGCGCACTTTGGTAGACTGCCCCCCACTTAATAATATATGATAAGCATTTTCTCACCATATGTTTCTCATAACATTAAACATATAAACATAAAAACATAAAACATAGTGTTTCTCATAACATTAAAAATTCCTCCAAAGCATAATTTTTGTGACGGCTGGATAGCCACTTGCGTGACCTTTTTGGCTATTAGAAACAGCATACAGTCAGTATCTTTTTGCATGTAATTTTTGTCTGGCTTTCTAATTGTTTATTTAGAATAATCTTGGAATGAGTTGACTGGGTTAAACAGACGAACATTTCTGAAGACAGGATTTCTTTCCACGGTGTTCTCAAATTCTTTTGTTTTGGGCACCTCTTGGGAAAGAGATGATATGATCTGTGCTGTTAGGCATCACTGCTAAATTGCCAGGTCCTCATGCAGCTCAGGGCATAGCTCCACATACATACAAGACATGTCGTAAACAGTCGGGTTGGTTGAAATGGCTGGGATTGAATCGCTTGGGGTGTCTTATTTTGTGCGGAGGAAATGAGACCCAGGTGGATAATGGCTGGATAAGAAGCAGGGACAATTCATTTTGACCAGCTTGATCCATGTAATTAAGGGGGAAAGTGCACATAAAAGGGACATGTGTCCAATGTCAACAGTGGCTGTCTCTGGACAGAAGCCATAGCAGACATGGTTGGTTGGCTGATCCTATGCCCATATTCCAGTCCCCAACCCCCATGCATGATCTCTTTAATCCATGGACAACCTTATTCTTCACCGCCTTCCAGCCAGATGTGAGTGTATGACACAGTTCTGTCCAATGAGATGAAAGCAAATTCTGCTGAGCCAGACTGTCAGAGAAGCTATTGTATTCTTGATTTTTGAAAAGCCAGATTTAGGGCACCTGGGTGGCTCAGTTGGTTACGCATCTCCCTTCTGCTCAGATCATGGTCTCAAGGTCTGGGGTTGAGCGCTGCGAGGGCTGCGTCTGGCTCACTGCTCAACGGGGAGCCTGTTACTCCCTCTCCCTCTGCTCCTCCCCCCAAGTCATGCGCTCTCTCTCTCTCTTTCTCTCGCTCTGCTGTCTCTCTCTCTCAAATAAATAAATAAATAAAAATCTTTTAAAAAAACAGATTTATGCATGTGATGAGCACTGGGTGTTATACACAACTGATAAATTATTGAACACTACATAGAACTAATGATGTACTGTAAGTTGGCTAATTGAATTTAAATTAAAAAAAATAAAACAACAAAAAAAAAAGAAAAAGAAAAAAAAAAGCCAGATTTAGCTGGTATGCCATTTTCATTTCTTTCTCCTGCTTCCTGTCCAGAATGCTATTTGATGCCTAAGGATGTGGCAGCCTTCTTGAGACCATTAAGGGCCAAACACGAGGACAAAATCCAACTTGTTAAGGCTGCCAGGATGTTAATATTAACAACTGAACAACACATGATGTCTACTGCACTATTCTAGTGGTTTGCATATATTAAATTATTAATCCTTTCTATAGGCCTGAGAAGTGGGGTCAATTATTATTATTGTTATTATTATTATTATTAAAATGACATTTTTAGAGCAGTTTTAGGTTGATAACAAAATTGAGGGGGAAGGTACAGAGATTTCCCATACATCCCCTACCCCTACACCTGCATGGCCTCCCCCACTATCGACATTCCCCACCTGAGTGGTACGTTTGTAACAATCGATGAGCCTACACTGACACATCATAATTACCCAAATCCCTAGTTTACTTTAAGGTTCACTCTTGGTGTTGCACATTTTGTGAATTTAGTCAAATGTATAAGGCCATGTATCCATTATTATAATATCATACAGAGTAATTTCACGGCCCTACACACCCTCTGTGCTCTGTCTGTTCATCTCTCCTCCTACCCCTGGAAACCACTGATCTTTTCACTTTTTCCACAGTTTTTCCTTTTCTAGAATGTCATATAGTTTGAATCATACAGTATGTAGCCTTCTCAGATCGGTTTCTTTCGCTTACTGATACGCATTCAAGATCCCTCCTTGTCTTTGCATGGCTTGAGAGTTCATTTCTTTTTAGTACTGAATAATATCCCCTTGTTCGAATGTACCAGTTTTTTATTCATTCACTTACTGAAAGATACCTTGGATGCTTTCGAGTTTTGGCAAATATGAATGAACACGCGGCTATAAACATCAATGTGCAGGCTTTTGTATAGACGTTAAGTCTTCAACTCCTTTGGGCAGATACCAAGGAGCACGATTATTGGATCACACGGTAAGAGTACGTTTACTTTTGGAAGAAGCCGCCAAACTGTCTTCCAAAGTGGCCGTACCATTCTGCATTCCCACCAGCAACAATTGGGAGTTCCTGTTGCTCCACATTCTCACCAGTGTTTGGTGTTGTCAGTGTTCTGGATTCTGGCCATTCTTTTTTTTTTTTTTAAGACTTTTTTTATTTATTTGAGAGAGAAACTGAGAGAGGATGAGCCGGGGTGGGGATGGGCAGAGGGAGAGGAAGAAGCAGACTCCTTGCTGAGCATGGAGCCCAACTTGGGGCTCGATCCCAGGACCCTGAGATCATGACCTGAGCCAAAGGCAGACCCTTAACTGACTGAGCCACCCAGGCACCCCGATTCTGGTATTCTAATGGGTGTTAGAAGCATCTCATTATTACTTTATTTTAAGATTTTTTTTTTCAATTTTATTTATTTATTTGACAGAGAGAGAGCCAGCCAGCAAGAGAGGGAACACAAGCAGGGGGAGTGGGAGAGGGAGAGGCAGGATCCCAACAGAGGAGTCCAATGTGGGGCTCAATACCAGAATGCTGGGATCACGCCCTGAGCCAAAGGCAGGCACTTAACGACTGAGCCACCCAAGTGCCCCAAGACGCATCTCATTATTGTTTTAGTTTGCATTTCCGTGATGACATGGGGGATGGAGTTTCTTTTCATATGCTTATCACTATCTTTGGTGACAAGTCTGGTAAGGCTTTGGCCTGTTTTTAATCAGGTTGTTTGCGGTCTTACTACTGAGTTTTGAGTTCTTTGTATATTTTGGATAACAGTCCTTTATCATACGTGTCTTTTGCAAATATTTTCTCCAGCCAGTGGTTTGTCTTCTCATTCTCTTGCTATTTTTCTTTGTGGAGCAGAAGTTTTTAATTTTAATGAAGGCTAGCTTATCAATTATTTCTTTCATGAATCATGTCTTTGGTGTTGTATCTAAAAAGGCATCCACAAACCCGAGGTCATGCAGGTTTTCTCTTATGTTACCTGCCAGGAGCTTTATAGCTTTGCATTTTATATTCAGACTGGTGATCCATTTTGAGTTTATTTTAGTGAAGAATGTAAGGTCTATCTCTAGAGTCACTGTTTTGCAAGTGGATGTCCAGTTGGTCCAGCACCATTTGTTGAAAAGCCTATTTTGCTCCATCGTATTGCCTTCACTTCTTTGTCAAAGATCAGTTGACTAGATTTATGGTAGGGGGAGTCTATTATTTTCACAACCACTTTATAGACAAGAAGACCGGAGAACTGGAGAGAGGTTAAGTAACTTTCCCAACGTCACACAATCGCAGAGCCAAGATTTAATACTACGAGTTAACAAGAGCTAATTAATAACGCCTCATGCCAGCATCCCTGTACTTAACCATGGTACAATGGAAGGTAGCAGAATAAAGTCCTGAAACCCAAGCTATAGAGTAGCTAATCCCCTAAATCACTTTGACGTGCCTTTGTGGTTCATCACCTTTCCCCCTGTTAGAGTGTTAGCTCAGTGAGCACAGGGACCACACCCACCTTGTGCATTATTGTGCCTTAGTACAGTGCCTGGTTCATATGAGATGCTCAGTAAGTAAGTTGGAAAAAAATTGATAGTGAAGCCTAAATAAATAAATGTCATCTCCCATTCCTGCCTTACTTAGCATCACGCTAATTTGTATTCTCTGTGTATAGGCTGGCAAAGACAGAGGGCAGGAGCTCTGTATTTTGTGGTCATGTCAGTCTAACCTGGCACTAAAAAAAACCAAAAACAAATGAATAAATCATCAAGCCCATGAACTGTTGAGAGGTAAGTGTACTTTTGGGTTTTTGTTTCCCGTGCCATTTTCTGTCCCTTTTCAGCCCTGTCTTTAGCTCTCAGTTTCCTACTTCCTTTTAATTCCATACCACCTCTAACATCAATTTATCCTTTTGATTTATGTATCTCATATATGCTCTTTTCTTCTTCCTTGTCTCTCCTTATTTCCCTGGACATTCTGCACGGTTCCTCTCCACTTCTGATAGAGTAATTTCTCTAAGGTATAGAGAACTGTTTGCTACCCTATAATGTACCCTTGCCTCTGCCCTCCTCGCCACTCATTTCAATTTCCTGGTGTGATTTATCCAGCAATCAGACCATTGCCCAAAATTGGCTTTGCAGAAAGGTTTTTAATGTGTTTGTCTTACTCCTTCAGGGACCGCTTCTGATTATCATACAGAGAAGCTCCGGTCCCCATTTTGCTGATCCTTCACTTGGACCAGATCAGCCACATGAGCCATTTCGTTTAATACCAAATGGAGCTATTAATTCCCAGAGTAACGTGCAATATGTGGAAGGAATCCTGTGCCTCTGTCGACAGGAAGGGATTGTGCTTCTTGCGTGTAGCACAGCATGCCTTTTCTCCCTGTGATGCGCTAGAGAGAGTGCTGGGACACAGGTGAGCTGGAGCCTCGGCTCATCTCAGGGAGACACTGGTCTTGAGCAAGTCATTTGCTCAGTTTCCTCCCTGGACCTCAGTTTCCTAGCCCTCAGAGGGTTGAACTTCATCAACCCTAAGATATCATCCAGCCTTGTAATTTATGATTTTATAAATAAGAAATGGCAAAATAACTTACAAAAATCAATATCACAAAGGCAACCTCCATCAAATGTTAAGAAAAAGGCTTAGAATTCTTCCCTTAAACATTTATTATGATATTAATCACATTCAATCTCATAGCTCAAGTTCAGAAAATTGGACTAAAGAACCGAATAGCAGGTCACATCAGAATCCAGCATTCAAGGTTAGATTAATGATGGGAATCAAGAACAAAGGGCTCAAGTCCAACCAGTGACTTGGGTGGGGTGCAGGGGAAAGCGCTTCTCAGAGGCGAAATGTGTTCCTGTGCCTTTCTTAGTGCTGCTATTTGTGCTCTCTCGTTTCCTGACCCCTACCCTCTGCTGTCCTTCCTCTCCTTCAACAAGCATATATTTTATATTTGTTATTTTTGTTTTGTTATATAAAATTTATTTAAATGTTTTTAGAGGAAATTTCTAAAATAAGAAAGTATGTATTTTCTTGTTCCCCCATGATGTATTCCGGTACGCTCAGCCTTCCTGGGCTGTAGCAATCTAACCACCAGGCAGCTACAACTGTGGTCCCAGGCCAACAGGTAAATGAACTCCTGACACTCTGCTGGAAGGTTCCCTCCAGGCAGTGATGCCAATGGGTGGGGCAGGGAAAACATCGTGGATGTGCAACCACATGACTTATTATCTGCATGGACTCCATCTAAAGTCAATAGGAAAAAAGAGATCATTTGGAACCCAGAAGCTCTAACTGCACAGGCTCAATTTAAGCTATTTACACATAACTCACATGTGTTCCCTCTAGTACACAAATCTTTCCCAACCCCCCCCCCCCTTACCTCCTCACACAGTGGATCCAGTTAGACCACATGGCTTTTTTTTTTATATTTTATTTTTAAGTGGTAGTGGGGGGAGGGGCAGGGGGAGAAGGAGAGAGAGAGAGAGAGCATCTCCAGCAGACTCCCTGCTGAGCGCAGATGTGGGGCTTGATCTCATGACCCTGAGGTCATGACCTGAGGCAAAATCAAGGGTGGGGCACTTAACTGACTGAGTCACCCATGCACCCCCACACATGGCTCTTTGATTTTGCCTGTATGGAATTGCCTCGTCACAAAGTAGGAGTCCCTTAACTGAAGTCCAGCTGTTTTGATGGTTAATTTTATGTGCCATGGTTCCCAGATATTTGGTTAAATGTTATTCTGGATATTTCTGTGAAACCGTTTTTTGGATAAGATTAGTATTTAAATTAGTGGTCTTTGAGTAAAGCAGATTATTCTCTATAACATAGATGGGCCTCATCTAATCAGTTGAAGGCCTTAATAGAACAAGACTGCCTGTCCCCAGCAAGAGGGAATTCTGCCAGCAGATAGCCTTCAGTCTCAAACTGCAGCTGTTTCCCTATTCCCAGCCTGCTGGCCTATCCCATCAGATTTTGGATTTGCTAAGTCCCCATAATCATGTGAACCAACTCTTTAGCAGAAATCTCTCTTTATATGTGTATATACATCCTATTGGTTCTGTTTCTCTGGAGATTTCTGACTAATACAGATCTCCAGGCTGAGTCTTGCACACAGAAAGCCTCTGGGCCGATAGAAAAAGAAAACCCCTGGCCTTGAAGTACAAGTACCGATAATGCAAGATTACACCAGTGCAGAATTTCAAGTCTTGGAACCAGGGCCATTTGCTTAGGTGACCTGACTGGCTGGGAAGCAGAGTTTCAATCTTCTATGGTAATATTCGTTGGTTCTAGCCTGCGCTGGCTGAGGGTAGGGAAAACATTGACTTGTTTTTATTTGCATATTGCATATTGTATCCATTGCCTTATCTACTCTTTTTCCTGAATCCATTCTCTTTTCTAATATGATTGATTCTTCCTCTGATCAATGCCGCTCATCCAACAGTGCAAAGAAAAACAAACAAACAAACAAAATCCCCTATAATTCTACGGTCCAGGAATAGGCCCTACTAATAGATGGACCTGGGCCCCAAGGTAAATGGCAGTGCCCACTTACTTCGATTGGAAGAGCAAGTTTCAGAGATGGATCTTGAGGGGGTAGAGGAAATTACGAAATCAGTTTTGGACAAGTTTGTGATGCCTATTAGATAGCTAAGCTCAGAAGCAGAGTAAATGGTTTGTATAGGAGTCTGGAATTCAGGGCAGAAACTCAAGCTGGAGCTAGAACTTGCAAGTCATCTTAGTACATAGAAAGTGCATACAAGGCATTTAAAGTCATGGGCAGGATGAGGTCCCCAAGGGAGTATGAAAAGAAGAGTAGAGACCTGAGGACTGCGTTCTGGGCACTACGATGTCCAGAAGTGGGGAGAGTGAGGAGGAACCAGCAAAAGGAGACGGAGAGACAGTGAACAGGGAGGTAGAACAAGAAAGAGCCAAGACTCAGAAGCTAAGTGTCGGAAGAATTTCAAGATGTAAGCCATCAACTATGTAAATGCTGCTAACAAGGTCTAGAAAGATGAGGAAGGAAAATTGGTCAGTGGATTTGCCAACATGAAAGTCGTTGGTGACTCTGACAAGAGCAATTTTGGTGGAGCAGAGCCTGATTACAGAGGATTCCAGAAAGAATAGGAAGAGAGACTGCTGACAGTGAATTTAGGTAAACCCTTCTAGTAGTTTTGCAGAAAAAGAAGGAGAGAGGTGGGATGTGGGATGGAGGAGGACATGGTGAGTCAAGGGAGGGTATCTTTTTACATAGAAGATATGATACAACGTGTTTGAATGCTGATGGTAAGAACCATAATACATTCCATTTATTAAGGAATGTGTATTTCATTTGCGGGTGTACCATAGTTTATCTAATCATCCGGCATTAGAACACATTTTGTGTCTCCAACTTTTGATCTTATAACTAAACATCTACACTATTTCTAGGTGCAAGGGAAACCCAACTTGAAAAATAACTGGCCATCCCTGGACCAATAAATGAGGGGCTGGGAACTCCCACTGGCCCAGGCTGGGTCAGGTGCCCAGTCCTGCCTCCTCTAGTCAGTGGTGGCGAGGGGGTGAGATAGGTGGAAAGATGACATATCAACCATGGGAGAAGGAGAATTTCCACAAAGGTAAGTGTGTGTAGTGGTTGCTCTGGACAGATTTCAGTAAAGGTATTTATAACAATATCCCTGTATGCCAATCATTGTTTGCATTTCTGATTATTTCCTTAGGATAAATTCTTGAGCAAAATTAGTGGTCCAAAGAATATGAAACTTTTAAAGGCTCTTGCTACGCTGTTTGCCAATCTTTGTGCCCACCCAGTGAGTCTGAGAAAATCATTCCACGCCCCTACCCTATCTCAGCATTGACTACTATAAAAAGAAAAATCAAGTATTTGAAAAGTGGGAAGTAATGTCTCGTTGTTATGATTTTAATTAAAAAATTATCATCGAGCTTAAATTCATGCAAAAATTCTCGTTAACCAATATATGCTTTAACAGTCCACTCACTGGGCTATTCAACATGGCGGAACTGAAAGGTGCCGACCCTCGCCTCCACTTCCTGTCACAGCAGCACTGCAATAGAATGTTTCAGAGGCCTGTCTCCCTTCTAGAACCCTCCAGCTTGAATTGTTGGAGACTCCATCCACCCACTTCAGGGTCACAGTGAAGAGTAGAGGCCAAGGAGATGCTTGAGGAGCCTGTCTCAATTCACCTGAAAGTGAATTCCAGCCTGAGCTCGGGATGTCTTTTGTGTCCTCTGTTCACCTCGGTGAATTTTCCTGTCAGCTGAAAGTGAACATGCCTGAGGCCTCAGAAAGCGGCAGCTGATAGCCAGTCAGCCCGGCTCAGTCTCCTTCTTTCCAGGGGCTTGTTCAGATGTCAGTATGATCCATGGGCCCCTTTCCGTTCCAGGCACCTCTAGCCCCAACCCCTGAGTCCCTAACACATGAACGCTGTTCCCAGACGATCTGCTGCAGTATGTGAGTTCCTCAGGAGTGAAAAATAAGCCTTTATTTCAAAAAAGGGAGAGGAGGAGGGGAAGTAAAGTTTCATCTTTAAAATTTCCTCTGTAAGTCTGAGGCCTCTGGGAGCTTTTCAAGCTCAGAATTACACAGAAGAGCTCCATCCTTCATCTCACTGCTAAACTGCCCGGACTGGGGTCCAAGGACACCCCACCAGAATGTATTTTCATTCCTTAATTGTATTTGGGTAAGTCTCGTGATCTCTGTGCTTCCAAATTTGTAAAATAAGGAGAATAATGGGGGTCACTAATGCCTGTATGAGTGGATTTATCTAGTGTTTGCTTGTAATAGTGAATTGAGCATTGGATGACTAAGATGTATTGAACGATGTCGTCTATTTTCTGGATTTTTAGTGGGTTAAAAATGAGGGGCCTTGAAAAGTTTAGAAAAATTAAATTTCTCCCCTCAGTATATATCAGTTCTGGAGTGAGACAAACATGAGCTAAAATTTCAATTCTTTCTCTAGCCACAGCGACCAGGGGCAGATTCCCTAACCTCTCCTTGCCTCAGTTTTTCGCCTATAAAATGGGGATGTGAGCTGTAACTACCTCATGAAGTTGCTAATGTAAATACATATAAAATAATAATGCTATTATTCCTTAGGTTATCATTAGTTAGAGCTAAGGCTCTGGCACGAGCCGGACCGTGGTTCAAACGTCAGATCTCCTGTTGATTTAAAATCTCTGTGCCTCAGTTTCCTCATGTGTAAGGTGGGTTTAAAAACAAGATCACCTAATCTCACAGGGATGTCATAGGGATTAAATGAAATAATGAAAGTAAAGTGCATGGTAGAGAATGAATGCTCTGTAAACACTAGTTATTTTATAACTGGTCCCTCTCCTGGGCCCACCTGAAGGTAAACTTATGAAGCTGGTAAAATACGTCATCTGGGCTCTAGTGCCCACCTGCCTGGCTCTTCGATGCCCCCACTTCCCCAGATGTCCCCAGATGTTCCTTCTCCATCCCAGATCGAAACCCAGTTCAAGCTCAGAGAATAAATTCCACTTCATGAGACATCTCTCTCACGGGAATTTGCAACACAAGCCTTATCTTGACTGGGAGAACAAGACTCTGGCCGCTATCCCAGGGACTTTAGGCACCACAACCAGGTGAGCATGTTCTCAAGCTGATGGCTATTTTAGTGCTCTGAACATTGCAGTACTTGGTGGGGCTCTCGGAGGAGGCCAGACCCAAACAGAAGAGTAATTCAAAGTCAGGTGTATTAGGTGATGTGTCAATTAGGAATCGTGTCCAGCTGCAAATAGCAAGCAGAGACCCAACTACAACCAAAAGGGGTTTATTCTCTCACATACAAGAAGCCTGTGGGCTGACATTTTAAGGAAAGGATAGTATCTCTGTGACAGCATTAGGGACCTGAATGTATTTTCAGCTATGCCATCCCTAGCTTGTAACTTCCATCCTCAAAGTAGCTCCATGGGCCCAATATGGCTATTAGAGGTCCAGCCATCACATCGCCTTTCCAAAAGATGAAAAAGAAGGGCAAAGGTAAAAAAAAAAAAAAAAAAGCCCCCTCCTGCTGAGTTAGTATTCTTTAAGGAGTTTTCCTGGAAGCCCCACCCAAAGATTTGCATGTCCATCTCCCTAGTTGCAAAGGAGGCTAAGAGAAGTAGACTTTTAGCTGAACACATTATTATCCTGAATAAAATCAGAGTTCTGTTCATGATAAAGAAGGTGAGAAAGAATGATGGGTAGGTAACTTTTGTCTCTACCACAGATAGTATTTCTTTTAAACCAGCTACCTTCTTTATTTGGTTTTGTTTTTCAGGGCTAAAGGTGGACATAGGCTAATGAACTTGGCAGAGTTAGGTCATCACCAAAAAAATAAGTGGTTTTCCCCCCTGCTGATTAGTTTTCTTTCAGCCAGATCAAAGGTCAGAATTATAGGAGATGCAAAAAACAAAACAAAACAAAACAAAACAAAACAAAACAAAACAAAAATGACACTGTAATTTTCTCTCCAAATTCCTAACCATGCCTTTAGCTTCTTCTCCCTTCTCCGTAGTTTCACTGCAATTTGGTTTTTAAGCCTGAAATTGCTCCTATCAATGTCCCTTTGACTTTCCCAAAGGCTAGATTTCAGGGATCCACTTTAGTCCTTCTCTTTCTTGAACTTGCTGTTGCTTTGACACCAGTGACCACTGTGGTCTTAAAACCATTGACTCATGCTACTCAGCGCTCTTTCAACTCTTTCTTCATTGTCTCGTGGACCTCAAGGTTCTATTCCAAACCCCCCTTCTCCTCTTCCTCCAACACACTTTCTGAGGAATGTCAGTCACTCCAATGACTATTTGCCATTGCTGCCAAATCTGTTTTTCCAACTCAGACTTCTCTCTCGAGATCCTACATGATATATTTGGAGGCTTACCAGGCATCTCCAATTGGAAGACTCACAGATAATTCCAACTTAAGTTCACAACTGAGCTCACCCTCTTTTCCCTCAGATCTGTTTCTCCCTCTTTTTCCAGTGAGGGCACCCCTACCCATTCCAGATGCCCAACTGGAAACTTGGTAATCATCCTTTTCCTTGTCTTCCCTCCCCACAAGCAATCTCAAAATCCTGATGTTCTAATTTCCTTTCTACCCCTTGAATCTGTCTCTTCCTATTTCCCCTTCTGTCATGTTGGCTTTCGTTTGCATGGTCTCTCTCATGGATTTTGCAATAGCCCCCTTTCTGACTTCTTTCCTTTGTCTCAAATGCATTCTCCCCACTACTGACAGAGTTTACTTTTTAAATGCAAATATGATTTGGTTGTTTCCCTGATGAAAGTCTTTCTATGGCTCCCACTTAGGCGGAGATTAAATTGAAAACTTGGGCATGACACACAGAGATCTTCATGATATGATCTCTTCTGCTTGTCTTATCTTGCTTCCTAACATTCTCTACTGAGTGTTTCACCACCAAACCTATAACCTGAAGTCCTACATTGATCAACTAGTTTAATCCATTCATTAGACAAATATTTATTGACCTACTGTTCTGAGCATGGGGATACAGCAGTGAAGAAAATAAAGTCCCTGCCTTCATGGGGCTTCCATTTCTGATGGTGGTGTTGAAAGGCTATAAATAAGTAAATAATATGTCAGGTGATGCCATGTGTCATAAATAAAAATGAAAAAACCCAGAGAGTACTGGAGGGCGGTTGCTCTTTTAGCAGGGTGGACAGGGAAGACCTCTCTGATGAAGTGACTTCTGAACAGAACAAAGACCTGAAAATAATAAGAGGGGGAGCCATGAGGATGTGGGAGGAGTGGCATTCTGGGCTGAGGTTGCAGTGATTGCAGAGGCTTTTGGACAGGATCATGTCTGGCAAAAGCAACAAGGAGGCCTGGATAGTGAAAGTAGAGTGAGCAAGGGGAACAATGGTTGAAGGTGGGGTCAGAGAAGTAGAAGAGAAATCGGGTCACGTAGGATCTTAAGGCCATAGAAAGATTTGGATTTGAGTAAGATGAGAAGTCCCTGGAGAGTTTTGAGAAGGAGAGGGACAAGATAAGACAATGGTTTGAAAGGACCTCTCCAGGGCAGGTGTGTGAAATACACACTGTCATGGGCACGTGTGGAAACAGATATGCTGGCCAGAAGACCATGAAGATAATCCAGACAGCAGATAACGGCGGCCTGGACGGGGTGGTTACAGCAGACATGGTGCAAAGGGGTCAGATTCTGGATATAATCTGAAGGTAGAGCTGATAGGATTTGCTGAGGAACTGAATGTGGAGTACAAGAGGAAGGGCAGGGATGACCCACATTTGTGGCGTTTCAGCCAAATGGAATGACATCTTCCCACTACAACGGTGATTATGAAGACTCTGTGGAAGTATTGCCGAAAACTTATGATAAAATGTTAAATGAAAAGAGTAGAATTCAAAACAGCATGTTTCTGATGATTACAAGCCTGTAAATTGCCAACAAATGGTAATATGCCAAAACAGTAACAATTCTGTGATAAATAAATTCTGAAATTTATCAGCCTGATACAAGGGTAATGCTGGCAAAAGGTTAGTATGCCCTTTTCAGGATTTGGCCATCATGTAACTCCCTAAATTTGTTCTCTTGATCTCAGCGCATAAGAAATGGAATCACAGAATTTAGACATGCACAGGGCCTTGAAGATCACCTGGTACAACCCTCTCCTCTTACAGATGACAGAACCGAAGACCCTAAATGTTAAAGGGGTTCCATAAGGTCACCCTGCTAATTATGAGCACAGCCCAATCAAATGTGCAGCCGAACTCCTGATCCACTAGGTCATGTAAATCCTTGCACCTAATTTTATTTTCTGCTTTAAAAATGATCTTGGAAATGTGTTTCTTACAGTTTATTGAAACCTTGTTTCTTGGTGATTTATTCAAAATCACTATACTCACATAGACTTGTTTGCATGCAAAGTACACCCTATTTTCAAAGTTGAGAAGACGTGAAATGTCTTTTTCTCTGCAAAGCCTTGCACAACATGTGAATCCTAATATTAGATCTTCAAATGCAGAAACTTGGTAAATCCCATGTGTGCATAACAAATGCTTACTCCACATTTTTTCAGGGTCTCTGATTTATTCAGCAGGGCAAGTTATTAATAACTCTGTAGTGTTGGGTGAGATAGAATTACCTGTCACAATACATTTCAGTCTGGAAATAAGTGAAGTCAAAAACTGGGAAAACCCCACAAACTCCACCAAGAGCTTACATTTATTAGATTTCCATCAATGTCACATTCCTATTACTAAGGTATTTGGATAAATACTACAGAAGAATTGGAGAGAAAACTCCCGATAATAAGATTGGTTATATATCTTTTAGAGGAATTCAGATAGTGTGGGGAGTGAATAATGATTCTTGAAAAGAATGCAGAACCAAGTACTCATGTCACTGGATTTATGGTATTGAGGTGGTACTAGGTAGTAGAAAGAGCTTTGGGCTGAAACTCAGCATACCTAAGTCCTAGCCCAGGTTCTACTACAGGATGATCTTAGACAGTTAACTCATTCAACCTTGAAAGCCTAGTACTGACATTCCATCTACAGATATTGATTGAGCTCCAACTATGTCACTGTGAGTGGCCAACTCAATATCTGTCTCAGCTTCTTCTCTTTTCACAGAACCCTGATTTTTGTGGAGGAGGTAATGTATTTAGCCAAAAATTCTCCTTTCCAGCTTCCCTTGCAGCTAGATCATGTGACCCAGTTTTGGCCAAGCGACACAGAGCAGAAGATAGCTGGAGATTTTCATGGAGGTCAGAAGTTCTTGGGGGAACAGAGGAGACTTGGTGGCTTCCTATGGAGCATTAAGAATCTGGTTCTGTCTCTCACCAACACGTTCTATGACAGAGGAAGGGTACCCCACTCAGCTTGACAGAGCAAGGAGAAAACTGGAAAAGCTTATTGGAGGAGGTGATATTTAAACTGGGTCATGAAATATCTCTGGTCTTCTGGGCTTCTGTTTCCTTATTTATAAAACAAGAGGATTGAAGTACATCCACTATTTATGTCTTGAGGTTTAAAAAAAGCCATAGTGATTTCAAAAATCCTACTTATAAATACAGATTAAATTTAAAACAACAAAAGGCACATTTTATTTGGAATAATAAATAGGGCGTCTGGAGACACACACACACACACACACACACACACACACACACACACACACACACACTTTTTGAGAAGGGGGTGGAATACATAGGAGAAACTACAGCCCAGGGCAAAGAATGAGCTGTATTGTAAACCCATGGCCCTAAAATGTACAGATGTTATTTCTATTAATTTGTTTTTGGACCCAGTTTGTAAAATCATTCTTCCTTGGGCAAAACTCAAATTGCAAAAATCCCAAACAATGAAAAGAACTACTTTCTGGTTAATAGAGGTGAGAGAGAGTGGAAGGAAGTGAACCTCACCATCTGAGAGAAAAGGAGGGAGAGCTAACTTGACAACACCATGACCAGAGAATGAATTTAAAAGGCAAATGCAAGTTGACTCCCTGTTCCTGGAGATGAGAACTGATTTTGTCTAAAGCTTTGTTGTGAACAAAGTGTTTCCATAGCCCTTATCTTATTTGATCCTCACAACAACCTGACAGAGAGGCATTATTAATATCCTTGCTTGACAGAGATGAGGGCTGATGGGACCTGCCCAAGGTCAGGCAGCATAAGGAAGCAGTAGAACTTGGACTCAGATACTCCAAATACAATATTCTTTATGTGATTCCAGAACTGCATCAAACTGCAATTTTACAAAAAGAAAATAATGTGGATGTCCTTTAACAACAAAAACATTCAGTGCAAATGTTTCTATCACAGAATGGTCAAACTGCAAAATCTCGATGAGGCAGCTAGTGGACAATTTTCTACTCGTCTTTTATTCTGACTACTATAATTTGAAGCCAAGGGGGAGGAATTTCAAAGTGAGATTGCAGGAAATAACTACAGAGTAAAGGGCCTTACATTTGTCAGGATAGGCTAAAAGCTATAACAAAGAACTAACCACTCTTAACACAATAAAAGTTTACTTGTCACTTTTTTCAAAATGTGGCTATTCCCGGTCAGGTGACTCTCCTGAGTGGTGTTCATGTAAGTGGCAACTTAGGAATTAGGGTCTTTTTATCTCATGACACCACAGTCTTCACACGTGAACCCTAGTGTTCATTGTAAAAGGGGAAATGAGCATGAGGTCATACCATATCCCTAATGGCCTTGGATCTACAAACACAAATCACCTTTGCTTTCATTTCATTGGTTAGAACTAGTCACCTGACCCTCCTCTAGACGAAAGTGAGGCTGGGTCCCTCCCTGGCTGGCTGCTCCCCCACTACCAAGGCTGCATAATGGAAGGGAACAGGGCTCTTTGGTGTCAGCTCTCCTGTTAGTTTCAAAGTAACCAGCCGTGTGGTTCTTCTCACCCTCCTAAATCCTAGTGAGACCTAAAGACACTGTTCCATTGCAGCTATCTAGAAAGAAGGCATTTTGTACAGGAATATTTGAAGAATTGCAGGAGAGTAGCACTGTCAGTGTGGGTTCAGGTATAAATAATAGGTCAGAGAAAGAGAAATAGCTAGAGTCAGGGAAATATGTTGGGAAGACTCTGTACTTTAAGGATCTTTTGCTAGTTACTATCTAGTGCCTACTCTATGTGGTAATTGTAGACTCACCAAGTCATTGAGGCATGGGCCAGCTTCTGCAGTTCCCCTGGATGCTTCTCACCCTTTTTGGCTCTTCTCTCTGCCCTAGGAGCTTCCCAGTCTGTTCTATACTAAGGTCTCCTTTGTCCTCTGGGTCCCAGCTGAACTTAGCCAATGGCAACCCTTGAAGAAGGCTGAAGTGAGAGAGGAGGCAAGGGCAGGTATCTATGCTTTCTTCCTGCAGGGCAGCCTTGGGTTTTGCATGTCCCTCTGCTGAAGGTTACTGCTCCTCTCAAGGCTCCCTGTTCTACATGACCCTCTCCTCCTCTAGGTCCTGGTAATCTCTCCCTCCCCGATTCCTTCTGTCCTCCGAGTGGCAAACAGCTCTTCTGTTGCTCATCCAGGATTTCTGCACTATCTCTTGTGGTCCCCCCTAGATCCCACTCAACATTTTTGTTCTTAGTTCCTTTCTAACCATATTATTTGATTTTGCCAGTTGTTTCTATTTGTTGCTTTTTATTTTTAAATCTGTTAACAGTGTGTTTTCAGTCCCAAGCAGCAGGCCTAGTCTCTGTATAAACTACAAGAATCCTTTTTTTAATCATTCATAGTATTTTTAAGTAAGCTTTAGAGATCTGGGCATTATTCATATAGGGCTTTGCTCGTCTTCGTGCATTCAGTCTTGATTATGTGTCCCTCATCCCCTCCTCTTGTACGTACCCTCTGAAAATCTGAGCTCATCAGCACACTCTCCACCCAGTCACATGTCCCTCATCATTGCTCCCTGGATCTTCTAAAAGAAGAAATTGCTAACAAGGCAAGTGGAGGATTCAGCAAATGTTTTGCTTTTGCAGAAGGAGAATTCCATCAGATATTAGAAAAGCTGTATTAGGAAGAATCTAGCATGGGAGGTAAAAACTTTTGAGATTTCCTGTGATACCAGAGAAATCCAGACACACTGGGTATCTGAATTCAACGGCTCTTTGTCCAGTTCTTTTTCCTGATTATTTTAGAAGTCTGTGTTTGGGTTTTTTTCAGTTTTATCTGTTTCTATCCTAGCTCCAAGCTAAATTGTCTCTGTCCCCCAATTCTCTCAAATCTCCAAGGAAGAATTTGTTCGGTTTCCAGTTCCTGCTTGTAGCCTACACTTCTCTGATCCTGCCTACCTGAGAAGCACCTTTCTTCCAGCCTTGACAGTTCCAGAACCCACGCCACCTGTTCATTGTCCTCTTTTCTGCCCTGCGCACTGAGAGGCGGTGGGGTATAGTGATGGATGACAGGATTTTTGACTCAGATAGAACTGATCTTGAGTCCTGGTTCTGTTGCTTCCTAGGCTGAGTGACCTTGATGAGGTTACTCCACTGAATTCTAGTTTCTTCATCTGTAAAATGGAGCTAATAAAGATTCCTAGTTTGCAGAGTTTGTTAGAAGGATTAAAGGGGAAAAAATGAATATACAATATGTGGCACATAGTGAGCACTCAATAAATATTGGTCATTTTTATCATAACCCTGTGTACATCACCCAAATACAGGGTTGTAATCGTGATCTGTTGTTCAAAGTGGACCTCAGATCTTTATGTCTCTTCTGGAAGACCCCAGAAGAGTTCTTATTGATTTCTTGCCAACTGGTGCCCATCAATTAGTTCTGGTTATTTCTCTAAACAGAGAATAGTCACTTGAAATATGTTATGCAAAATCAGATTCAACCAATATTTATGGGGTACCTTGTAAGTATCAGATATCTTGCTCATAGATTTTCTACCAAAATCAGATGCACGCAGTGGATAGCTTTGTGTTTTGTGTAGGACCCGCAGACAGTCTGCAACGCCTTTATTCCTTATTCCAGTTTGACTTTCAACTTGTTCTAATCATCTGATCATAGGCAATCTTTTCTGGAAAGATGGTAGTTATAAAAAGCAACCATAGACACATAAAATTTCAATGGGAAGAGATCATTTTGAAGTCATTTGTCTTTAGTACACTTTTACTTATCAAAAGAAAGCACTTACTTTGAATGAATATAATTTCAAAAGACTTTATGGTCATTTGTTTTTGATAAAGCCATGCATTTGTTTGGGTTACATTTACTGTCTAATTCTGTTCCTACAGACTTGTACCAGCTCTTTTCCTTCTCCTACAGGGACCTGAACTAATTTTCTGTTTCTATGGGCATTTCAATTTGCATTTCCACATTTTATGTCATGCCTGTCACCTGATTGATACATCTAAGTTTAGCCCACCTTCAATTGTTTCTTCTCCTTTTAAAACTTTTCCTATCACTTCGTATATTCCCTGACAATTACTTTTTCCTCCCTCTTTTGAAATGTTACTTAGTACTCTGACAATATTGTATCTGGAAAGACTTCTAAAACTTATCTACTGTGTTGGTCAGGAATGTTCTTGGCTGCAAGTAAGAGGATATGCAGCTAAAGTGGTTCAAACAACAGGGATGCACAATTTTCATGTAACACTCAGACTGGAACTAGGTTGTCCCAGGGTTACTTCAAAGGCTCAACAATGCCACTGAGGACCCTGGATCTTCTAATCTCTCTGTGCTGGATCTTCGGTGTGTTTGCAAGTCTCCTCTCAGGTGTGAGGCAAGCTGCAGTGGCTCCAAGTATTACAAGCTTACCTTTCAGCATCCCAAGAAGAAGGAAAGGGATAGGGCCAAAAAGTCGTCTTTCTTGAGCAGCTTCCTCTTTTATCAAAGAGGAAAAGCTTTTCCCAAAGTCCTCCAGCAGATTTCCCCTTAATCTCATTGACCATCACCTGATTGCAAGTTTACCTTTAGACTAATTAATGTCCAAAAACAAATTACCATTGTTGCTTTACATTGATCACAATTAATCCTCTGAAGGTGGGCAGCTGATACTTACTAACAGGTGGGGTTCTGTTATCCAAGAAGAAGTGAAAGGACCTCTGGATAGGCACCCGATCATCTCCACATATCTCCTCCCACCATTTGTTTATTAATTTTTTAGAGAGACAGAGAGAGACAGAGTGCATGGGGTGGAGAGGAGCAGTGGGAGAGGGAGAGCGAGAATCTTAAGCAGGCTCCACGCTAAGCACAGAGCCTGACATGGGGCTTGATCTCATGACCCTTAGATCATGACCTGAGCCAAAATCAAGAGTCAGACACTTAAGACAGCTGAGCCACCCAGGTGCTCCACCTCCCACCATTTGTAGATGAGGAATCTGAAGTCCATTAAGGTGAAAGGTTTTGCTAAAGACTGCATAGCTAGAAAATGCCAAAGCCAAAACCAAACCCCTGATCTTATGTTCTAGAATTAATTTCTCCATTTTGTGCTCTCTAAAGTAACATTTTAAACCATAGAAGTTCTGGGGGAAGAAATGGAAGTTGGTGAGGAGCCAACTCAAGGAGAATTTCTGTTTGTATTCCAAGTCCTACACTTATAGATTGATGAACTTTCATGTCCACATTTGTGAGGTCAATTCATTCATTAATTCTACAAAGATTTAGTGCTCTCCTACAGTATATTAGGAATAGTATTAGGTGCAAGGGATACAGTTCATTTGGTTCATTTTCATAATTATCTCCTTAAATATTAAATGGAAATCTAAGGGTAGAATTGTAGAAATCATCATAATTGGGACAGAGGTAACCTATACATTTCTCAAAGACTGTTTTATTTTCTTCTTCCTAGTCACACAGGAGGACTTCATTTCCCAGCCTTCTTTGCAGTTAGGTTGGACCATGTGACTGGCATCTAGCCAATGGGTTGTGAATGCATGCCATTTCCAGTCTGGCTGTAAAACCCTATACACCCTTGACATGGGTCTCAAGGTTAAAACAAGGCCATCTCTGCTAGTCGTTTTGCCTGTAGTTCGAATTGTCAAACAGTACCTCCAACCTTTTCCCCCTATAGCTTTATATGGTTTAGAAAACTGATAGCTTTGGAATTGGTCTTGAACTCTCACAGCTTTTTGACTTTTCCCCATGGATTCCTTTAATTTAATTTAATTTTTAAAATTGTATTTATTTATTGGCAGAGAGAGAGAGAGCACAAGCAGGGGGAGCAGCAGGCAGAGGTAAAGGGAGAAGCAGGGTCCCTGCTGAGCAGAGAGTCAGAGAGGGGGCTGGATCCCAGAACCCTGAGATCATGACCCAAGTTGAAGGAAGATGGCCAACCAATTGGTTGCCCCACATCCCCATGGATTCCTTTTAAATAATAGCTTCATCTTATTTTACTTCAGCTTCTTTAAAATGAAGAAAGGCTTTTCTTTGAAAATCTGAAACAGAATTCAACTTCTCCATCCAGAGAGAAAGGTCTAGAATTAATAACCCTGTTAGTGGAGGTTCAAGGCCAGCCAGAGATAGTGGGGAAGGCTCGTATGAGGGGTTGTGCTTTGCTATTGTTTACTTCCCTTCCAGTCTTGAGATTCTCTGTTTTCGGCATCCATTCTATTTCTGTCTCCTAACGCCAACAGCTAAATGGGGAGAAGAAAGTAAGCAGAAACAGGTAATAAGATAAATCTCAGCCTTTTAAAGTTCTAGACTCCTCACCTCCAAAATGGCAACAGCAACCCTAACTTCATCTGGGTAGCTGGAAAGGTTGGAGGAGATAAAAGATGGTCTCAGAATACTACTTAGCACCTGCTAAGAGCTGGGAAAAAATGATGTCATTTAAAATATTGTTGAGAGACACCAGAGTGCAGTGGTTAAGAACTTGGACGTTGGAGCCAGACTGCCTGCATTTCAATCCCTACTCAGCCATTCGCTTGTCACATCATCTTGTATAATTCACTCAGTCTCACGTTGCACGTTGTCCCCATCTGCAAAAGGACAATAATAATGCTATCTGCTTCACAAAGTTGTTGTGAGGATTGAGTTAATACATTTAAAGTGCTTAGAACAGTACTTAGCATAGTTAAACACCCCAAAATGTTAGCTATTAGTGTTGTATTTTTAAGTTCCTGTGGCCTAATTACATTTCCTTCTCAAATGAGGCAGCATAGCACCAAATAGCCGTCAGGACTTGATAGAGGCTAAGTGACATTGGCCCTTTTGAGTTCTCTGTGAGAAAATGGGAAAGTCTCTGTCCTGGTTTTGTATATGCAGGTTACTCTTGACATGTGTTATAACTCTCTGTCCAGTACTTGGTATAAACAGTAGGTCCATAATTAATCAATCATGTATTAAAATTCTATACCTGCCCTTCTTGATATGGATATGTATATATAAGTAATTTTATTCTGTGATTATGCTATATGTTCTAGTATTCAGAAGCGTTCAATTATTTCTTGATTTTTTTTTTCAACAGCATGTGTGCAAGACAGAGAGCAAGTATGGGATGGGTAGAGGGAGAGAGAGAGAATCTTAAGCAGATGCCACACCCAACACAGTGCCTGACACAGGGCTCAATCTCACGACCTTGAGAGCAGAACCTGAGCTGAAATCCAGAGTCAGACGCTTAAGCGACTGGGCCACCCAGGTGCCCCCGAAGTGTTTGATCATTTCTAAAAGCCATTCAACACTTACCTGAAAAAAAAAAACAAAACATGTTCTCATAAAAGTGGAAGAAAATACGAATTGTTGGCCTTTACAAATTTAATGCATCATGTGATACTTTGAGTTTTTATTTTCAACCTAAGCCATAACTTTTCTGAGTAGTGTTCAGTGTTAGCTATTGGCTACATAAACAACGCGTGGCTCAGTTGGTTAAGCGTCTGTCTTCGGCTCAGGTCATGATCTGAGTCCTGGGATTGGGCTCCCTGCTCAACGGGGAGTCTGCTTCTCCCTCTTCCTCTGCCTCCCCAACTTGGGCTCTCTCCCTCGCTTACTCTCTCTCTCAAATAAATAAATAAAAATCTTAAAAAAAATCTCCAGTAAGTACTGGAGACTGAAAAACGGTCTTAATCAATATGTCATTAAATGCACGGGAACATTGGAGCATCTGGGTGGCTCATTCGGTTGAGTGTCCTGCTCTTGGTTTGGGCTTAGGTTGTGATCTCTTGGGTGATAGGATAAAGCCCCATATCAGGCTCCGTGCTTAGCGGGGAGTTTGCTTGAAGATTCTCTCCCTTTTGCCCCTCCCCCACCCTCTCTCTCCCCCTCTGCCCCCTCAAATAAATAAATAAATAAAACTTTTTTTTTAAATGCATGGGAACTTTGAAAAGGTAACAACAATAACCAGTGACCAATGTTGTATATGGAAATGTCATCTAACTTCTAGGCTGTTTATAACAGATTTGGACATAAAGGGAAGGTAAACTACAATAGCTTTTGAATCTTTCGAAGTGACAATAGAAATCAATTCCATAGGTCTTTGCAGTCTGTTCTAATAACACACAGCATCACATGTTCAACCTGCTGTAGTTTCATTAAAGGTGATCTATTTGTGAGAAGATTAAAACCAGGACAGAGAAAAGCAATAGATTGACTCTCCCTCCACCTCCTCAGTTTAAGGAGCTAAGTCCAAAAGGACACAAGAACAACGAAGCCAGTGGAGGAATCTTCAGAAGCCAGTAATGCATGACCCCTTATGTTGCTCTTATCTATTGCACCCAAGAGGATGGGAGACCGACCGTGGTGGTTAATACAATGGGTTATGTGACTCTGGGAAATGGCAGTTGTTTCTTTAACTTTAAACCTGGACTTGAGTCCGGGCTCCATTGCTTCTTGGTCGTATGACTTTGGGCTCGCTGCTTCACCTTCATAGTGTCACGTTGTCCTCATCTGTAAAATGGGGTAACAACAGTCCCTATATCTGTGAGTAAGTGTGAGAATTATAAAGCCTTTCACAATGGATCTAATGTTTTAGTAAATGCAAAATAAATGTATCAATTATCATCATTATGCTTAATTTTTATTAGGTAAGTCACTTTGGCTATCTGGGTCTCAGTTTGGCTCATAAGTCAAAAGGAGCATGACAATTTATACTCATTTGAGGGCATGGGGCTGCATTAGATGACCTCGCAAGGTTATGTCCCGTGATTTGTAGATGAATATATATATATATATATATATATTTTTTTTTTTTTCATCTATCTGTCTTCAGGGCATAGGACTAAAGCTGATCTCATAATGAATCAGGATATGGGCAGATCCAGCCCGAGATGGAGTGACTTTGACACCTCTCTCTTCTTTACACCTCATATTCAATGTATTATTCATTAAACAAATACATAACAAATATATATATTGAATACTGGTTATGCAGCAGGCACTATTTTAGGAACTGCACATAAAATGATGAAAAGAAAAGTCAGACAAAACAAAACACAAAGTTCTGGCCCTCTTCGAGGTCATTCTCTACTGCCAGACGTGGGCAATAAATAAACAAGTAAATGAATACTCTGGCATCACATCCTGTGAAAAGTATCTTCAAAATATATCTCAAATCTGACCACGCTTCCTGCCTCTCCTGCTATTACCGCACAACCCACCATCATTTCTGTCCTTAGTTACTGAACCAGCCTCCTCACCAGTGCCCTGTGTCCCCTCCTGTTTCCGTGATGCCTGTTCTCCACCCAGCACCCTATGCAGATATCACACCGTATCACTCCCTTCCGCAACACCTGTGAAGGGCTGCCAGCCCATTACTTTTGAAACAAAAGCCGAAGCATTTCCATATAGATCTAGCCCTCTTCCATGTCTTCCTGCCACTCACCCTCTCATCTCCACTCCAACCACACCATCCGTCCTTGAACATGACACACATGCTGCTGGCCCTCGGGGACTTGGCACTTCCTGCCCTCCTGCCTGCGGTACACTTGCTGTACCTTTTTCCTTCACCCCATTTGGGTCTCAGCTCTTCAGAGATGTCTTCCCAACTACTGTTTTAAGAATAAGCCCTCCAACCCATTCTCATTAGTCCCTTATCCCACTTTATTTATATTCACAGCACAATCGCATGACATTCTATGGTTATTGGCTTGCTTGTTTGTTGCTGTCTCCCTGCAGTGGAATGTAAGCACCAAGAACATCAGGACTGGGATGCACTGCTGAGCCCCCTGTCTCTAGCACCATGCCCGGTCCACCGTGGTCCTCAAGCACAGGTGCAGAGCGTGGGTTCCAGAGCTGGTGGCACGGGCTTTGAAAGGCTGGCTCCTCGCCCTCCAGTTGTGAGATGTTAGGCAAGTCCCTCAACCTCTCCTCATCTGTTATGGGGAGAAGAACAGGCATGCAGGCATCAGGTTGTAATTTCAAAGATTAGGTTGGTTTATTTGTAAAGTGCTCAGAAGAGTGCATAATGCATAAGAGGTCTATAGAAACACTTGCCATATAAAATAAAATACGTCGGAAATGAATGATGTCAGAAGGCTCACCTGTCCAAAAACATCTCACATGGCTTGCCTCCGTCTCTTAAATTCTATCATCACTGATGCATTAGAGCCTTTATTTATTGTACTGCTTAAGGAATACTTATCATATGCTGCCTTTTTGTTGTCTGGCTTTTCCCCTCTGTCTTCCACTCTTGCCTCCCTCCTCACCTTGGATCCACACACACAGCATATATTCTTAAAGAGTATTCACCAAAGTATAGCACTCAGGGAAGGAAGGTCCCTTAGAGGCCATCAAGCGACCAAGCCCCCATCTGATCCGTGGGTCGCTCCACATCTCTGTCTACGTGGCTGTCTGCTTTCATGCTTCCAGTTATGGGGAACTCACCTCTTTTATTTTTTAACTGACTTTTTATTTTACTGCAATTTATTGAGTATTTGCTCCACACTGAGTGCTGCAATAAGGGTTTGATACGCATCATCTTCTCTAATCGTGGCAACAACTTCAGGACATAGATAGGGCGGTTACCCCCATTTTGCAGCTACGGGCACTCAGTCATGGAGCCAGGCGGACAGTCTGACGGCTCACTGCATACTATAGTGTCCCCCCAGATTTCTCCCTAAGACAATCCCTTTGGTACTTCAAGGCTTTTTTACTTTCTTTTAATCTTCCCGATCTCTGTCAGGGTATGTATCCTGACATGTCTGCTGACTCCGTCACTATGCGTCTTTGAAGCCGGAGATGAAGTTTTTTTCAGTTTTGCATCTCCACCATCCGGCAGAGTCTGGCAGGTAATAAGCATTCAGTAAACGTCTGCCAAGCTGACCTCTGTTAAAACGTGCAGCGAGCTGGGAAGGGGGGTCTGGGTAGAGCGCAGCCTCACTGCCCTCTCCCCCCTCCCTTCTCCCCGTCGCCCTCACCCATGCCTCGTCAGTGCCGCACTGTTCAGAAGTTTTCCAAGATGTGGATTTTTCAAACTAAAGGTTACAAATCACAGTGACAGAAACTGAGGTTCTGTTTGGCTCTGCTCTTGTCTTTGAAAGGAGTTCAGAGCAGCAATGGGTGGGCGGCCAGACCAGGAGGGGCTCTTGCTTGTAAGTTCGGTGGAGTGGAAAGCGTGTACGCACAGCGTCTACACACAGGCACACATGTATACTTTTATCTACAGAGAGGGACAAAGCAAAAGATGTTTCGCATTTCTCCAGCTCTGACCACAATATGTTGTTTCAGTTTACTGGAGTGAGTGATTATCCACTCCACAGAAAATTACTATTTTGGTTTTTGCTAAAGGGTGGTTTGTTCTGCTGTAGAGAAGTACAAAAAGACTAAGTTTCCAAAAAGAGTATTTTTGTCCTATAGCAGAGCACCAGTGTGGAAGAAAGAGGACTGGCTTGGGGGTCAGAACTCCTGCATTTACTCCCCTCTCTGCCCTGGATACACTGTTGTGCTGGGGGCAAGTCCCCTTTCTGAAGTGCAGACTCGTCTGGGATAATTGCTCATCTATTTCTAAAAGAAACATTAAAGAAGAAACCCTTACCTTCTACTTTCTTCTCTGCAATCCGACCTACAGTAACCCTGGGACACTGAGAATGAGGGCTGGGGGTCAGGTGGAGCACAGTCAAGACTCAGCTTGGCTGCTACAGGCCGGTGACTCAGGCACCGGGAGCCCACGTTTCCTCCTGGATGAAAAGGGGTTAATAATGGTACCCACTTTCTAGGGTCGGTGTGGGGATTAATAAAGGGGTGCATGAGAACACTTGTTTCAGCGTTTGTCACATGGTATGTCCTTGACAAGGGTGACTATAAGAATAGTGGCAATAGTAATAATTATCAAAATAGCACAATATAAAAAAATTGTCAAAGTAACAAAATAATGATCAAAGAGCAATAATTATCAAAACCGTGTGCCAGAAGGGACGGGAAGCACAAAGCAGAGGATACACTCTGTGACCTTGAGGAGACAAATGTATAAAACATGAAAACAATAAAAGCCGATATGAACTGAGTGGCAGGGAGGGGTGGGGAGAGGTGATGTCAGGATTCAGAGGGGGTGAGAACCCCTCAGACTGATGTGGTCAACAGAGGCTTCCCAGACGCGGCAGGAGAGAAGCCGGGCCTTATTACATCTGGGTGGCAGGAAGGAAGATGGTGAGATTCCCAGGAGAGGATGTAATGGGCTTTCAGAGGTCAGTACACAGACTGCTTTGACGGAGCAGAGGATTTTTAATAAAATATAAGTGGGGCAAAGGCCTGTCTAGTTTCTTTCTCAGGGAATAGAAATCAAGACCATCTTTGTCTTCCTACACAACATTCTAAATCTGAAATTTATTTCAGTGAATGGCTGGCTTGGTACTGGGGATTGTGTTGCCATGGCTGGAGCACTGAGATGTCTGCGCCTTCTTGGGGGCACGTGTGTCACCTACAGACACAGCCTGGGGCTGGTCTGGGGGCAGGGGAACAGTGGATGTGTTCACAGGGGCCAATCTAGCTGTCCCTCTGGGCAGGGCCTTCAGGTAGCCAGAGACTTTGGCTGGAGAGTACTAGAAGGTAAAACCTCCTTGGTATGGTTCTTTTATCGGCTTGCTCTGTTAGCTGTGGTTTGGATCCCCTGATGCGGCCATCTAGGGGTCCACTTGTCCACAGTTATTCTGTTGAACAGGTCGTGAGTCTGGGTGCTGAGTTTTATGGTTTGTAGAGATTCTATAACAGGATAAATTATTAGCGCACACACACACACACACACACACAAGACTACTAACTTAGCATCTACTTCCCCCACCCAACCCCAGGAAATAAGGCCAACGCTAGATTTCTAAAAACCCACCACAAACTGGGACACCTAGATGTCTCAGTCAGTTAAGCGTCTGCTTTCAGTTCAGGTCATGATCCCAGAGTCCTGGGATCGAGTCCTGCATCGGGCTCCCTGCTGGGCAGGGAGCTTGCTTCTCCCTCTGCCTGCTGCTCCCCCTGTTTGCACTCTCTCTCTCTCTGACAAATACATAAATAAAATCTTTAAAAAAAATAACTTAAAAAAAAGACCCACCACAGATTATGGTGAAGGGAGAAGCTTGTGGGCAGGGGAGGTGGGAGTGGTCATCCAAAAATGGGGAGAAGTGTGGAGATGGGGTCCCAGAATGGAGGGTGACTACAGGATGCCATGTCCTTGCGCCATGGGGGCTGCACCTGAGAGGTTATTTGTGGGGCTGTTCGTAGAGCAGCATCCATGAGATGGATGGTGGAGGCCTGTGCTCAGTGGACAAAGCATGAAGAGGCAGTGGTAAAGCTGGCGACCACCCCGGTGTGATAAATTGCCTCCTATCCCAGTTTTCTGGCCCCACTAATTCCAGAATTATTGAATTACCCAATGCAGAAGGAGAGAGAATTCTACCCTTCCCCCAACACACACCAATTACTCAGTTCCCGATATGTCTCCTGCCAGCCAAGAGAAGGCTGGGGAGCTTGGAGCAGATTACATTTGATTTCAAGAAATGGGATACTTTGACATATCTTGCACCCTAGATTTGTGGACTAATTTCTTTTCCCACTAAGCTTCTGCTCTTAAGTTAACTATAAGAAATTGAGTAAAGGAGTAAATTGATTTGCCTGCCTCCCCGCTGTTTCTCCATGTGGAAAGCCCAGGCTAACCCAGAAATCTCTGTGGCTAACCTTTCAAGAAGGCAGCCAAGTCTCCTAGGTCTCTCACCATGGTCTAAAGATCAGTTGTTGAGTAAGCCTGCCCCCTGAGAGCAGAGGCTGCCCAGCAACCAGGCCAGGTGACAAGCAAGTAGGGGATTTGTACTTACCATGTGCACCCAGTTCCCTGCCTCAAGGCCAAAGGGCATTTACAACTGCGGAACTTACAAAGCACATTTCCAAGAACAATTTTGTGACCCTTGAATTCTTGGACCAGATCAAGGATATAAGAGGGGTCCAGAGCATGGGAGAGAAAATCTGGGGAAAAGGTTCCTTGAGCAGGTGCTGTGCAAGTCCTCTCTGTCCCCCAGGAGGGTGGGCAGTTCTACCCCCTTCACCCCAAGTCTAGTGCAACCATTGCTACAGTCAATTTCATAGCATTTGCATCACCCCCAAAAGAAACTCCTTACCATCAGCAGTCACTCCCCTCGTCTCCCCAAGCTCCACAACCCCAGACAACCACTCATTTACTTTCTGTCTGTGTAGATTTGCTTAATGGGGGCATTTCAGAGAAATGAAGTCATATGTACTGTAGTGTTTTGTCACTTGCTTCTTTCGCATAGCATCTTTTCGTGGTTCGTTCATGCTGTTTCATGTATGAGGACCTCATTCCTTTTTCCTGCTCAGTAATATTCTATTATATGAATGTATCTTATTTAGTTTATCCATTTACCAGATGATGGACATTTGGGTTGCTTCCAGTCCTGGCCATAAATAACGCTGTTGTGAACATTGGTATACAAACTTTTGTTTGGACATATGTTTTCATTTCTCCTGGGTATACACCTGGGTCTATGTTTTAATCTTTCGAGAAACAGCCTGACTGTTCCCTGAGTTACAGAATCACTTTTTTTGGGGGGGGGGTCACTGAATCACTTTAAAAGAAATGGTAGAAGACAAATATGAAATTGTGTTTTGATTATGTCACATGTTGTGCTTGTCCAACATTATGACTACAGATCAAGTCAGCCCAAACCCCTCGCACCTCACCCACCCTGTGTGGGGTTCAGGCCAGAGGGAGGAGGAAGGACGGAGGGAGAAAGAGGGAGAGAGAGAGCAAGTGCAAGGGAGCAAGACAGCACAGGCAAACAGGAGCTTAAAGACAAGGCATAGAGACCCCAGATGAGACCCCAGGAGTGGTAAGAATTGGATAAGAATGGATAAAGAAGATGTGTGATATATATACAATGGAATATTACTTAGCTATCAAGAAACTGAAATCTTGCCATTTGCAATGATGTGGATGGAACGAGAGGGTCTTATGCTAAGCGAAATAAGTCAGTCAGAGAAAGACAATTATCATATGATCTCCTTATATGTGGAATTTAAGATAAAAAACAGAGGAGCCTAGAGGAAGGGAGGTGGCAAAATCAGAGAGGGAGACAAACCAAAAGAGACTCTTAACCATAGGAAAAAAACTGAGGGTTGCTGGAGGGGAGGTGGGTGGGGGATGGGGTAACAGGGTGATGGACATTAAGGAGGGCATGTGATGTGATGAACGCTGGGTGTTATACACAACAGATGAATCACTGAACTCTACCTCTGAAACTAATAATACACTATACGTTAATTAATTGAATGTAAATTAAATTAAATTAAATTTTAAAAAAAGAACTGGATAAAAAGTTGCTTGGACGTACAGGTCTATGAGGCAATTGAGCTACTAGTGTGTGGCTGGAACTGATTTACTCAGTATTCAACCCATATGTGGCTACAGTGTACCAGTATCATCTTTAGGTGAGGTTATGATTATGTATGTGCAAAACACAATGTCTTACCTAACCCTCATGAACATGTGAGGTGACTATCATCCCATTTCATAAACAAGCAAACTGAGGCTCAGGTAACTGACCTGGCCAGGGTCATACAACTCTGACTGGCAATCTGGGATCAGGAACCTTGTCTGCCTGACTGTGAGGCCAGTGTTGTTAATCACTTCATACCTCTCAGTTGGCCTGGACTGCTGGGCTTAACTTGCCAGCTTCCGATTTTGCATGTCTCCAAAAATCCTTCTATGTAGAGAGGTGTGCTGGTAAAATGGGTCTCCAAAAAAAGAAAAAAAAAAAAAAACACAACTCAGGATATGTAATGTGTGCCAATTTCTATGGTGTAAATATTCCTACCACAGCAGATTTCAAGATAACATCACTTTAACAACTACTTCCTAACATTCCTGAATATTTAATGATCAGCGTTCAAGAGCCAATATTAGCAACATCAGCACATCTCTGCTTCTATGCCTTGCGTTGTATGGATCTTTGCTCTTACTTTTTAAAATCTGATCACCAAAGCTCCAGAATGACATGTGTCCTTGAGTGTTCTAGTAAATTGAGGGGTTTAACCTGTAATACTGACTCAACAAACCATTTCTGGGGAAGACATGTTTGTAAAACCTGGTGTTTCATGACTCACAGAAATAGAAGCAAAGTCATATTAAAGAAATGCACTAAATTTGTATGCATTTCCTCTCTTACCTCTAAGTAATAGTTAACATACTTCTAGGCTTATTCCAGAAATGTCAGTTATAAGCCAGTGACCATATGATTGAAGTTTAAGTTGACAGAAGCCAGACCTTCTTCAACACAGTATTTCTTAAACCGGGGTCAGAATGTTCTACCATAATTTAAAAATATAATACTTGTTTACCATGCTAATTAAAAAAAACCGTTATCACTTATAAGGATAAAATTTCTCTTTGTGCATGACTCACAGCCATTTAGCAAAAATGCTTTAGTTCCTTAGCAGAAACGAATTCTTTGGGGGGTGGGGGGCACATTTTTTTTCCCTTTAAAATGAGTGTGTACGTTCCTCATGGATGAGAAACGCTACTCCAACCCTTAGAATCTGATCACCTTTGAAAAAAATCACCCTTCCATATTGTTTCCAGATTTTTTTTTAACAGATTCCTTTCAGTTTTATTCAGCTTCTTTTGTTTTCACACAAACAGGCAACCAGTGACAAGCCCCAACTCCCGATTGTGTGACAGATCAGGGAGAGCTGGATAAATTGACAATCTGTAATCTTCCAGCCAATTTCACGTGGTTCACCAGTGCAAGATCTGCAGGAATGGTATTCCTAGCTGCTAATGACCAACTTCATTATCACGCCGCCCTGAGCTCACATTTTGCCTTTGGCTTATAATGGGAGTCATTAGATTCTAGAACATTCTCTTTCTGTCCTGTTTCTAAATTTGATTTTCCCAGAATCAGAGAGAATACAAATTCTCCTGAGCTTTGTGGATAAGCAGTGAAGGTGGGGACGAAAGGAGACTTGCATCATCTCCGCGCTGCTGTGCCCACACACAGCCCCGACCCAACCGAAGAAGCCAAGCTCCAGATGGACATGCAGCGCGAGCTCACTCCTGCAACATGCTTAGGGTTTTCCATAGGAAGTTAACTAAATAACACTAACATTCCTTCCCTCCTCTCCTTTCCACTCTTCGCTTCCCCCTGTAATGAAACAGTTTAAGCTCAGCACTTTAGCTCCCTCGTGGAGGCAAAAGTTTGACAATTTCATTCTCTTGTGACCCTCCGATCAAAAAGAAAAGTCTCTTTTCTCCTTCACTTGCTTATTCTGAAAAGAGTTTCTCTTCAAGGCTATTGTATTTCACTGAAGATGCAACTTTCTGATACACTCTGTCCCGAAATGGTAGTTCAAAGATGCATCCTTTAAAAATGGCAACAGAGGCACTTTAAAGAGAACCCAATCACAGCGTAAGTGGATCCGATTCCTGTATTCAACAAAATAATTGTGGCACAAATAGCAGCTTGCTGGTGTCGTAGATGTAAAATCATCCAATGAATCAAAAGGAGGGTCAAATCTTCCCCAAGTGGTCATTAACATATGTGTTTTCTTCATTACGAACTTGATAATGAAAGTTTAAATGGAAATGTTCAGTAGCAATTTAAAAATATTGATGGATTGCCTTGTAGGTGCATAGGAATTACGATCTACTTTAGACACGTTGTTCAATAGACTTTGGTGCACTCATGGCCGACAGGGCAAAAAGCTCTGTGACAGGGGATGGGGGGCCTAGGTGGGTGGTCCCTGGCTTCAGAGAGTTTATAATTAAGAGTGGAAGAGAAGCAGGTCTAGAAATAACCAGAATCCAGGCAGTTCCACACGCAGTGTGTATTTCCTGACCTCTCACTGGCCAGGCCCTGTGCTAAGATGATTGAGGCTCAGTGGTGAGCCCAGGAGAAATGGTACCTCCCGTGATAAGGGAGAACAATGTGAAAAATCCTTCCTTATTCCACAAATATTTTTTGAGCATCTTTTGTGTGTCAGCTGCTCTTCTTAGAGCTGTGGGTATAGCAGTGAACTTTTAATAATAATCGTGGCGATTATTTGCTATTGGAGAGATAGGAAACAAATATATAGTTTCAGGTAAGGGTAAGTGAAGAATATAGAAAAGGGTACCTGCATTGAAGGTGACAGTGGGGGGGGGGAGCTCCTTTAGAAAGGGTGGTCAGGGAAGTCCTACCTGGGAAGACCTTTGAGTAGAGACCGGATGGTGGGAGAGAGCTGAATTGGCTTTTCTCGAGTCTTGAGCCTGCTGGCCTTTGATCTGGAACTACACCACTGGCTCTCCTGGGGCTAGGGCTTGCGGCCTCATCCTGCAGATCCCGAGACTCGTCACCCTCCATAATCACGTGAGCCTTTTTGTTCTATTTTAGAACACCTGATTGGATGGACCCCCCCCCACCCCATTAGGGAAGGCAATCTGTTCTATTCAGTCTGTTGGTTTAAACGTTAAACTCCTCCAAAAACACCCCCACAGAAACATCTAGAGTAACGTTTGACCAAATTTCTGAACACCTTGTGGCCCAGTCAAGTTGGCACATAAAAGTAACCAGCACACCTACCGTGGGATGTACCCCCCTCTTTTCCCAGCCCCACCTCTCCATTACTCTTCCACATGCCTTGCACCTCACTCCAGACGCCCCAACTGCATTCTAATTATGCCCAGCACTTCCGGCCTTCCCGCGAGGCTCCGACAGGGGCCCGCCCCGCGCGCCCTGCCGCCATCTCTCCAGCTCCTGCGGGACCATTGAGGCCAACACCGCCTCCTCCGCGCCACGTGTCCTGTCATCCTCCGTGTGAAGGTACCTCACCTCTCCTTCGTTTATGTCTGTTTGGTATTTAGCATACTTCCCTCAGGTCATTGTTATTTATGTAATTTATGATTGAAGCGAGATGCTTAGCGAGAACACATTCTCCCCCTCACTCTTGTGAGAGACGTTTTATGAACTCACCTGGGAACCGCAGGAAGGACGGGGTCCCTGGTGCAGCTGTTTCCCAGGAACGAATCGCCTTGGCAAATGGTTTGCGGTCTCTCGCTTCCTCGGCTGGAGGGTGATGGTACCTGCCTCCCGAGATGCACCGTGATGGCGCATTGAAAGCCCCTCATACAGGATGTGGCGACGGGAGAGCGACTGCCAGGGGCGCGGAGGAGAGCCTCGCTCAGCGAGGTAGATGCCCGGCCCCCACAGTCCTGAGGGGCGCTTCTCGCAGGAGCGCGGAGCAGAGAGAGCGACTGGGAAATGAATCCTTTGTTTAAGGTTGAAAAAGAACTGGTGTGATCCCCTCTGTATTTCCCGGGACCCCGCAAGAGGTTCTGGATAGGAAAGAGGATAAAGCTTAAATGGGCCTGATGAAACCCTGGGGGGCAGCCAGAGCAGGGAGGGGGGTGTGTGGAAAGGGCCCGCTGAAGGAGCTGAGGACTTGGGAAGGTGGAGGCATCCTTGGTCGTGCGTGGCCTGTGGGAGGCAGAGGGCATGGCCTGGCATCCCTCAGGGGACCCTGGCGGCCCTCTGTCCTGGGAGCTGAGTGGGCCCACAGAGGCAGCACCTGGCAGTAAGCCAGTTGCTCCTCTCAGGGCTCTGGGAGACCCTGCCTCAACTTTATTTACATTTTTTCATTTTTCACTTATTTTAAGAAATGTATTATTAGAGTATAACACGCATGCAGAGAAGTGCAAACATCTAATTGCAGTAGCTCAACGAGTTTTTGTAAAGTGGTCCCAGCCACGGAGCCACCACCCGGGTCAAGAAATAGAACATTACCAGCCGCGGAGAACCCTCCCACCTCATGCCCTGTCATTCGTCTCCACCCCGGTCCTGAGAAGTCATCGCTAGCCAGACCTAGACAGCACAGATTGGTTTTGCCTGGTCTTCATCTACATGGAATCTTACAGTATGTGCTCTTTCGTGTCTGGCTTCTTTTGCTCAAGTTATTTTTATGAGATTCATTCCTTTATTGTGGGGGAGATGCATTCATTCTCACTGCTGACTAGATTTTCTTCGTATGAGTATGTCGTAATTTCTTTGCCCATTCTACTGCTGATGCCCATTTGAGTTGTGTCTGGTTTGGGGCTATTGTGAACAGTACTACTAGAAACATTCTAGTACATATCTTGTGTTTGCATTTCTGTTGAGTAAATACCAAGAAAGGAAATTACTGGGACTTAGGGAGTGCATATATGTAGTTTTAATGGTGAAGGGGTTGTGCCAATTTTCACTCCCACAAAGAGTGAATGAGTGCAACAGTGTCACCCTACCAGCTTCTCTACATTGTTGTCAATGTTTGGTGCTGAAAGACTCTTTGACTTTAGTCATTATATTGAGTGTACAGAAGGATGACCAGCTTTCATAGCCCTGAAACATGGTGGTGGAAGGCAACTCCCAGGATGGGCCTGATCTATTACCCCCGAGATCTCCAAAGTGAGGTGTGTTTCCCCAAAAGAGCATGAACCAAGGGGTCAGGGGATGCACGAAAACTTCTATTTGTATGCTTTATTAAGATTTCATTCATATACTATACGATTCATTCATTTAATGTATACAATTCAATGGCTTTTAGTATATTTGCAAATACATGCAATCCTTATCATAGCCGTTTTAGAATAATTCATTATCTCAAAAAGAAACCCCCCTACCCCTAGGTATTACCCTCCTATCACCTGGTATCCCTATTAGTCTTAAGCAGTCATTAATCTATCTTCTGTCTGTATAGATTTCCCTATTTTGGACTTTCCTATAAATGGAATCATATCCTGTGTGGTCTTTGGTGCCTGGCTTTTTTCACTTAGCATAATGTTTTCTAGATTCATCCATGTAATAACACGCACCTATAGTTCATTCCTTTTTATGGCTCAGTACTATTCCATCGTACGGATTATATGTATTTTAATTATTTTGAAAATGTTGATGTTTTCTGTGTTTTATAATATAACATAGTATACTAGTATAAAATTTAATATGTTAATATAAAAGGACTCACCCATGGTTTATAAATAAGTAAACATATACATACAAACATACGTACACTGGGGAAACAATCTTAAAAAGGCTTTACTGATAGAAATTCACCATTGTGGGGCGCCTGGGTGGCACAGCGGTTAAGCGTCTGCCTTTGGCTCAGGGCGTGATCCCGGCGTTATGGGATCGAGCCCCCACATCAGGCTTTTCCGCTATGAGCCTGCTTCTTCCTCTCCCACTCCCCTTGCTTGTTCCCTCTCTCGCTGGCTGTCTCTATCTCTGTCGAATAAATAAATAAAATCTTAAAAAAAAAAAAAGAAATTCACCATCATGAGCACTGGGTATTAAACACAACCAATGAATTGTTGAACACTACATCAAAAACTAATGATGTACTATGTGCTGGCTAACTGAACATAATAAAAATAAAAACAATAAAAAAAAAGAAACTTACCTGCCCAACAGGGCAACCTTTGTTTTGGAAAAAAAAAGAAAAGAAAGAAAAAGAAATTCACCGTCAGTAGAGTCTGAAGATCCCTGCATTAGAACCAATGTTCTCTTTTCCTTGGGGTTGAAAGTAGACTTGACTTCCTTTTCGGGCTGCCTAAGTTCCAGAGTCTGTTTCAGATAATCATGGTGGGAAAAGGAGCCAAAAGTGTGAGTATCCCTGGTAATGTGGTAAATGAGTGCTCCAGCTAGTCTAAATTTAATGTAGAAAAATAAGAGAGATTTTACCGTATTTCTACCTCAAATGTTATAGAGCTGATCATTCTAAAATTACATTATTCCCCCTGTCGTAACCTCTAATAACAGAGGCCATGCTTCTCTCAATTTTTTGTCTTCTCCGAGTCTGGTACCAAAGTCCAGTCTAATTCCTCTGTCTTAGCACCGTTTCTGCTGTCTTTGCATCTGGCAGTGCTCGGGGAGAGCCCAGCCTCCTCCTGGAAGGATCTCATTCAGCGTCCTTTCGGTTGCAAATATCAGAACCTTCCTCACTCTGGCACAGTGGTTCTCCATGGAGGTGTGATTTTGCCCCCCACTCCCACCAGACCCCACGGGGGATATTTGGCATTGTCTGGAGACCTTTCTGATGATTACAACAGTGTTACTAGTCTCTGTGGGTAGAGCCCAGGGATGCTGCTAACCATCTTATCGTAGCTGTGCCAGGCCCCAGCAGCAAAGAATTATCCAGCCTGAATACCAAGAATGCCAGTCTTTCTCCTTCTCTCCTCTGTCTCAGTCTCTGTCTCCTCACCCCCCCGCCCCATGTAGTAGCCCGTCTTTGCATCTCTCTAAGAGTGGGTTTTATTTTTCCCTGTTTATAGATTGGCTGTCTGTTTTGCTAAGCAGTGGCAGCAGAGGACCCCCCCCCCACAGCTCCCAAATGCACATGTCCTTCTTTCAAGTGATCAGCGAAGACTGAAGAGCATCCCTGAACCACGAGAGGACAGGGACCCTAATTCACCCGGTTTGGATGGCTGTGCACACCTCCTATCTCCTCTGTTACAGCTGGGCGGTGGGACCAGTGTCCCACAGCATTGCCAAGTCCTACTCCTGTGGATCCGAAGGCAGCAAGTCTCAGAGAAAAGAGAGTCCGGGTTGAATGCACTGTGGCTAACCATATCCCAACACCTATCGTACTTCCTGGAAATCTTTCGCTACCCCTCTTTTGTCTTCTCCACTACACTAGAAGCTCCCACAGGGCTCATCCCTGTAGCACACTTCCTGGCACATTGTGAACACCCAACAAAGAATGAAGAAGCATTGATTCATTTGCTTTCATTCATCAGTGATGATAAAAGCCGCTGTTTACAAACCTGTCAAAAAAAGACGACAAAACAAAACACAGCATGTAATCGACAGCAACAGGGAAGGTCATGCGTCATAACCCTGGAAAGGGTGTACTCTCTTGGAAGAGAGAAAAGAACAAACCTGAAAAGTGCTTGAGCAGAAAGTTACAGAGTGGGAAAGTTTCCTTCTAAGGTCATCACTGTCAGTCATGGGAAGTACAGCTGTTACTTATGAAAATATTGGTGTCAGACCTCATTATGGAGAGTGATTTAAAACCTCACTTGGCTTTTCCTTCCACATTTTAAAAACAGAACTTCTTTACATTAAAAAGAAGAAGAAGAAGGGGGCGCCTGGGTAGCGCAGCAGTTAAGCGTCTGCCTTCGGCTCAGGGCGTGATCCCGGCGTTATGGGATCAAGCCCCACATCAGGCTCCTCCGCTGGAAGCCTGCTTCTTCCTCTCCCACTCCCCCTGCTTGTGTTCCCTCTCTCGCTGGCTGTCTCTCTTTCTGTCAAATAAATTAAAAAAAAGAAGGAGAAGGAGAAGGGGAAGGGGAAGGGGAAGGAGAAGGAGAAGGAGAAGAAAAAGATCAGCCCATGCAGCCTCAGAGCCAGCCTCTGGGTTAGGGCTGGCCATCCACCATCTCCCCAGCTCAGGCTTTACCACCTAAAACCTGCTTATGTAAAAATCCTCCATGGTGAGATGAGAGATCATGGAAGTTTAAAGTGAAAACAATATTACCCCCCTCCACCCAAATTCATATGTTGAACCCCTAACCTCTAATACCCAGAATGTGAGTGTATCTGGAGATGGGACCTTTACAGAGGTGATTAAGTTAAAACAAGGCTGTTAGGGTGGGTGCTAATCCCATCTGACTCGTTTCCTTCTAAGAGGAGATGAGGACACAAACAAGCTTGTGCACAGAAGGAAGACCATGTAAGGTTGCAGCGAGATGGCAGCCATTGCCAGTGGAGGAGAGGGACCTCAGGAAGACACCTTGATTTTGGACATCCAGCTTCCCGAACTGTGAGTAAATAAATCTTTGTTGTTTAAGCCACCCAGCCTATGGTGTTTGGTTATGGCAGCCCTAGCAAACTAACAAAATCACTTTCTCTGATGGCTCTTCATCTTTCCAAGTATAGTTTATTGTTTGTTTATTATTGCATTTGTAAATTACTTCATTGAACCAGCAAAGGAAAAGCACAGATAATTTACCTCCATAACAAGTTTATCAGATATCCACAGAGAGAGAGCCAGGAAAAAAAAAACAAAACAAAACAAAAAACAAGGATTAGGGCCCACCCTAATCCAGGATGACCTTTTCTTAACTTGATTACATGCAAAGACCCTGCATCCAAATGAGGTCCCACTCACACGTCCTGGTGGTTAAGACTTAAGTATATCTTTTTGGGAGATGCAATTCTGCCCACTACAAATGGCTACACTTGAAGGGAGTTGGACAGTGATTGTAAGAAGCAGGAAGAATCTTCCGGAATACTGGTGATATTCTTGTTCCTGATCCAGGTGCTAGTTACACTGTGGTTTCAGTTTACAAAAATTTGCCCGGCTATTCCTCTCTGATATATGCACTTTTCTCTATAGATGTTATGCTTTGATAAAAAAAAATTTTTTTTACATCACCTTTGTTTAGAATTTACACTTGTTTATTCTTTTGATTTATGTTTCTCTAAAATATTAGGCAAAAGCAAATCTATCAGTGTCTCACAATTAGGCGAGAGGACTGTAATTGAATATATCACCGTGGGCTTTGGTTTTTCCTTTTTATCATCGATCAAGAAACTATATGATGAATAAAAGCCACAATGTATTCTGTATTTTTTTAAAGATTTTATTTATTTATTTGACAGAGATAGAGACAGCCAGCGAGAGAGGGAACACAAGCAGGGGGAGTGAGAGAGGAAGAAGCAGGCTCATAGCGGAGGAGCCTGATGTGGGGCTCGATCCCATAATGCCGGGATCATGCCCTGAGCCGAAGGCAGACGCTTAACCGCTGTGCCACCCAGGCGCCCCTGTATTCTGTATTTTAAAATTGAATTTCTATTTTATTCTTCACAACAGCATCTATATATATTTGAAAAATATTTGTACACCAATGTCTCAGGCATTCTCTCTTTGTTTACGGATTATGCTTGCCTGCCATATGGATTCACAGGCCCCTTGCATTTGCTCCAATGGCCACTCTGTGGTCATAGGTTGAGGACTACTTGTCTAAGTGATAATGATGTGGTGAAGAGCATGGAATTTGGAGCCAAGCTGGCTGGGTTGGAATCCTGTCGTTTTCTTAGTATACGAAATCTGTGTGTGCCTCAGTTTTTCCACCTATAAAAAGGAGTGATAGTAACACTATTAATTTATAGGATTATTGTACTAAGATAAGTTAATACATGTGAAACACAGAATCTGTAAGTTTCTGTTACACAGTAATTGGGCCAGATTATATAAAAGTATTAGCCATTATTATTATTATTATCATCAGGATTTGCAAGTCTGTGGTTATTGCCAGAGTGAGGGTCTGAGACAGGTGGCTGCCCGGCCCCTGACTGGAGTAGATATTAGGGATACAGATTATTTGGGGAGGGAGGTTCTTATTTTTGGCTACTGTAAATTATGCTGCCATGAACATGAGTATGCAAATATCTGTTACAGTCCCTGCTTTCGATTCTTTTGTGTCTATACCCAGAAGTGGAATTACTAATCAAATGGCAATTCTGTTTAATTTTCTGAGGAACCACCATACAATTTCCCACAGCCCTGGCCCCATTTTATACTCCTACCAGCAATGCACAGGTGTTCCAGTTTTTCCACATCCTTGCCAACACTTGTTGTTTTCTGTTTATTTGCTAATAGCTGCAATAATTAATTCTATGTATTAATTTAGCTGGGCCTCAGTGCCCAGATGGTTGGTCAAACATTCTGAGTGCTTCCATGAGAACGTTTCTGGATGAGATTAACAAGTCAGTGAGCTTTGACTAGAGAAGATTTCCCTTCATAATGTGATGGGGCCTCATCCAATCAGCTGAAGGCTTAAGCAGAACAAAAAAGACTTGCCTTCCTGAGTTGTGGGAATTCCCCAGAAGTTGGCTTTTAGACTACAACTGGAACATTGGCTTTTCTGGTTCTCCAGCCTGCTGGTCTATCCTGGAGATATTTTTTTTTTTTTGGATTTGGCCACCTCTATAATCATGTCTCAACTCCTTATAATAATAAATAGATATATAATAAATTTAATAATTTGTATATACTAAATATATAATAATATATATTAGATATGTAGTCTCCCATTGATCCTGTTTCTTTGGACAACCCTGACTGATACAATAGTTATCCTAATACGTGTGAAGATCTCATTAGTATTTGAATAAGTACTACAAGTAAGTACATAACATATGCACATTGTATATAAGACTTTTTCTTTTTGTATATAAAACTTTTATCGAGACTTACTGTAAGCCAGGTACAACCCTAAGCATTTCCCATGTCTTAAGTCATGTGATGTGGACAACTCCCTGAAGCAAGCATTATCTCACATTTATAGATAAGAAAGTAGGTACGTAGAGGTTAAATAACACTTGCCCAAGGTCATGCAGCTGGTATGGGGTGATTTGAACTCAGCAGTCTGGCTCCAGAATCCTTGGCTTTTGCCAAATGCTGCTTGGACACCTTCTGTTCTGGTAGCTTCACTTAATTATATAATCATCTTGGTGACTTCTTATGCACTGGATTTCCTCTCCATCCATTTCCCTGTTCCTAAAAGTTCTACCGTACTTCTGTCCCTAAAATAAGTCAAGGCTGAGTGCTGCAATATTCCCTGTAGTGGCATGTGGTGTGAGGGGGAAGAACGCTGGTTTCTGGTTATAACCGAACCCTGCATATATGCCCTTGAGGGAAAAAAAAATTAGGAACTACTAAATCCTTTACACTAGATGAGGAAAAATTAAACCGTTTAAAAATGAAAATTATTCCCATAACGTATTTCAGCCAAATAATTAAAGTGTACTTGTACATTAATTACACTTTCAAGATTCTCCTTGCCCTGCTTTGCGGGGCTTTCTCTTTTTCCCAGGGTTAAGTGAGGACGAGGTTTTTGAGGTAGAATTTAATTCCATTTCAAGAAAAGTCTCAGGCTGGTTAGGCAAAATTCCCATCCAAAAGAATTGCCCAGCCAAGCAATTAAGTCACCTTCAGAAGTTACTAACTTGCAGCTGACCTTTGTGGAAACCAGAGTTACAGTTATAACACACAGGTTTGATATTTTTTTAAAGATCAAACTCCCCCTCCAGAAAAAAAAAATGTATCCAGCACTTAAACTTGGAAACAGCACCGAGCTAGGTCCCTCTCTTTAGAACTGCTGCAAATGTTTTCATATCCTGTTGACCTTACTGTGTCCCATCTTTCAAAACTGAAGCCTGGATAATTTCCTCAAAGCCGTTAGCTTTGCCCTTGATCAGCTTCCCAGGATAATTGTCTCCACCTTCTGCAATGTGTCTTGGAAATGTGGACCTTCCCAGGTTGTAAAGCATTAGCTAGTGCTAGAAGGAGGCTTAGCAGGGCATGTCATACCTTGAATGTTTCCCAAAACTTTTAAATCAGCAAGGAATCTCAAAGATCATCAAATCATTCTCCTTAACTTTACAGATGAGGATATGGAACTCGGGTTTCGTGGGAAGACACTAAAGGAATATAAATAGGGATGGGCCAACAGGGCTCTCCTGCTGAAT
Source organism: Ailuropoda melanoleuca (assembly GCF_002007445.2). NCBI lineage: Eukaryota > Metazoa > Chordata > Mammalia > Carnivora > Ursidae > Ailuropoda > Ailuropoda melanoleuca. The sequence goes on from NC_048232.1 coordinate 76,217,712, forward strand.
TTACTTACTAAATCTGTGGGTGATAAAAGCAAAGAATCTGATGGCTATACATTAGAACAATGGGCCCAAAACAACATGATGGAATTCATCAAATAGTAATAATAACGGACTGCTTCTAGTCACAGAATCAGCAAGCTTCCCCAGCGTGGGAGACAGATGATGTTTGGCTGACCCCAATTTCAGGATGAGCCTACAGAGACAATGGTCAGCCAGATGTTAAAAAGCCTAATTAAATTTTTTTAAAGATTTTATTTATTTATTTGACAGAGATAGAGACAGCCAGCGAGAGAGGGAACACAAGCAGGGGGAGTGGGAGAGGAAGAAGCAGGCTCATAGCGGAGGAGCCTGATGTGGGGCTCGATCCCATAATGCCGGGGTCACGCCCTGAGCCGAAGGCAGAAGCTTAACCACTGTGCCACCCAGGTGCCCCGTAAAAAGCCTAATTAAATTCTAATAATGGCACACTCAACGTTGTGTTAGAATATGGATGAGGTCTAGAAGGACGCATAAAATAGCCCGTTAGTATATGGATGAAGTCTAGAAGGACACATAAAATGGTTCATGGTAGTTACTTTTGGGCAGTGGAATTAGGTGGAAGAGAGGGCTATACTTCTTATTTTATACACACAGTATTACCTGACTAATTTTACAGTGAGCATTGTATTAATTTTGGAATAAGTACATCTTAACAACTTAAAAAAATAGTGATTAACAAAAACTGAGGCTGAAGGAGAGTCCCCAGAGGAAGAACAGTAATGTCGTAGATACATTGTATGGGATGTCTACTGTCTAGCCTTGGGCATCAAAGGGATATCAGTAAGTTAAAAGTACTATATCCAGAAGGAAAGAGATCAAATGGTGGAAGGGGCTGGGAATCAGGTCACAGAGATTACTGAACAGATTTAACTAACTTCATACTTTTGAAACAACAGGGGAGTTATTTATCTCATTCTGAAGAGCTAGAGTATGGAAATCCATTCATTCATTCATTCATTCATTCATTCACCCATTTATTCATCCAACACCATAAACAAAGTGTATCTTCCTTAAAAAAGTATTTGAGAAAGTATTTCCCCTGGCAAAGAATTAAGCTCTTTTAAAAGGATAAATTGCTTATTCTGGAGCATATTCAAGGAATGGTTGGCTGATCTATTCTCAGAGACAGACACCTGCAGTTTTAAGGATGATGGACTAGGAAAATTCTAATGGTTCTTACCAGTTTATATTTATATCATTTTCCTGCTCGGAAATACCGTGAAGGCTCCAAATTGCTAGCAGTGCAAAGGAAGGTCGAATTATTCATTGTGACATTCAAGGCCCTTCAGAACATTGCTCGGACCACCTTTCCCAGTGTGTCTCCTACCATCCCCATGAGGCACCCACTTCCCAGCCTCCCTGGTCCATTTGTCAGGCACCTTCCTGCTCCTTGCTTGTCCTTTTTGTTCATGCTCTTCCTTCCAAGAATGCCCTTTTGGCTTTTCTAGACCTAGTGTAATACAACTCATTTTTCAATTTGAATCATTGAATACTACCTTGCTTTGAGGCTTTCCCTCTTTCTCAGATATCACTTTTCAAAGCTGACATTCCCTGGTGGGAATTCACAGTTACACCAGTAGTTTACAGCTGGGGTCCAAACTACTTGGTTGGTCAGTGCCCACACGTTAGAGGTTAAAAATGTAAAACGCTACGCCGATGTCCCTGTGACGCATCTAATATTGCGTCATGCTTGGTCTTCGGGGCTCCTATACTTCCACTAGATATGAGCCCCTTGAGGTCAGGATCACATCCAGTCAAATCCAGATCCTCTGGGCTTCATAAAAAGCCTGTCACTTCCAGAGTCACCTGGAAATCTGCGCTGGATGAATTCATGGACTTGAAATCGCTCTCATTCTGTTCCTTACCAACCAGTTAGAATTTCCGACTTCAGCATGTAGTTACCTCCTCCGTGCTTTGAGACTTTAGTTGAAATTGGTATGATGTACAAATGCAGTATTTCTTACTATTTTAGACGTCTTCAGGCATATTCTGAGAATACACCGAGTTGATGTAGTTTGACTTTCAAAGAGGAGGGGTACCTGAGACTTCCATTCTCAGAGTGGGGAGTCCAGGGTCCAGCAGATAAGAGTCTACTCAGATCTGAGTAGAGTCCAACAGATCTGACTTTGAATTCTGTCTATGCCACGTGCTACCCATGTGATCTTGAGTAAGATACTACTGTGTCTAAGCCTCAGGGTCCTCATAAAAAGGGAATACAAATGGTACCTTCCTCATAGGGTTGTTGGAAGGAAAATATTATAAGATCCTGCCTACAAAGAACTAAGCCCAATGCCCGCCACACAGTAAGTGCTCAATAAAACTAGATATTATTATGGCTGTGTGTTCTGAGTCTGGCAGCTGCAGAGACAACCTTGGATTCATGAACAACTACTACCTGTTGTAACTCCCCCCGGCTGCTCCCAATACCACGCACACATAGTTATAGGGCCTGGCTCCTAAAAGGCATTATAAAATATTGAAGGCACTCAAACATGGATTTTAATATTTGGAGCATTAGCTTCCAAAAGGAATGGGCTTTTATATTTGTTATGTCCAACATTGCAGTTTTTGCCTTAAATCCACCACCAAAATGACTTGACCCATTTGTATTAAGCCCTTTACGTGAGCAGAACATTGTGGCTTGCGCTTACTCAAATCCAAATTAAGGTCTAAATCTGAAGAAAGAAAATCACCTTTTTAAAGAACCAGACTCCATGAAGAGAGAAAGTAGGCCAAACACCTACTGGACAAGCTGTTGGAAAGGATTCACCATTTCTTTTAACTTTTGCTACTTGCTACTGGCCCTAAAATAAATCCATTTGTGCCAACGCCTATTATTTCCCCACTTCCAAAGAAGGTCAGCAATCAAACAATACAGAAGGTTCTAGATAGGACCTCATAACGGTGATTACTTCCTATGGAGAGTTGAAGTTCTGATTCTGCATCTTTCTGGCTGTACCTCAACCTTTCTGAAGCTCGGTTTTTGTTTTCCAATCTCTGAAATGGGCATAATAATGTAGCTGCCAGCTCTGTAACACTGTTTTCGTTTTCTATACAATCTATACAATAGGAATAATTATACCTACCTCAGAGTTTGTGGTAGAATGAAGAATATATATGTACATATAAGTAAATATTAATTATACTATATACACTATGTATATCATATAGTATTTATTTTTTTTAGAGAGCGCATGAGTGAAGGGAGGGGCAGAAAGAGAGAATCCTTTTTTAAATTTATGTATTTATTTTTAAAGATTTTATTAATTTATTTGACAGAGAGACACAGAGAGAGAGGCAACACAAGGAAGGGGAGTGTGAGAGGGAGAAGCAGGCTTCCTGCCGAGCAGGGAGCCCGATGCAGGGTCTGATCCCAGGACTCTGGGATCATGACCCGAGCCGAAGGCAGACGCTTAATGGCTGAGCCACCCAGGCGCCCCTATTTTTTAAATTTAAATTAAATTAAATTTTAAATTAAAATTTAAGTATCATATATTATTAGTTTCAGAGGTAGAGGTCAGTGATTCATCCGTCTTATGTAATACCCACTGCTCATTACATCACATGCCCTCCTTAATGTCCATCACCCAGTTACCCCATCCCCTCCCCAGCAGCCCTCAGTTTGTTTCCTAGAGTTAAGAGTCTGCCATGGTTTTTCTCCCTCTCTGATTTCATCTTGTTTTATTTTTTCCTCCCTTTCCCTATGATCCTCTGATTTGTTTCTTCAATTCTACATATGTGTGAGATCATATGATAATTGTCTTTCTCTGATTGACTAATTTTGCTTAGCATAATACCCTTTAGTTCCATCCACGTTGGTGCAAATGGCAAGATTTCATTTTTTTGATGGCTGAGTAGTATTCCATTGTGTATATATATACCACATCTTTATCCATCATCTGTCGATGGACATCTGGGCTCTTTCCATAGTTTGGCTATTGTGGACATTGCTGCTATAAACACGGGGGTGGAGGTTCTCCTTTGGATCACTACATTTGTATCTTTGGAGTAAATACCTAGTAGTGCAATTGCTGGGTCATAGGGTAGCTCTATTTTCAACTTTTTGAGGAACCTCCATACTGTTTTCCAGAGCGGCTCTACCAGCTTGCATTCCCACCAACAGTGTAAAAGAGTTCCGCTTTCTCCACATCCTCACCAACATTTGTTGTTTCTTGACTTGTTAATTTTAGCCATTCTGACAGATGTGAGGTTATATCTCCTTGTGGTTTGGATTTGTATTTCCCTGGTGCCAAGGGATGTTGAGCATTTTTTCATGTGACTGTTGGCCATTTGTATGTCTTCTTTGGAGAAATGTCTCTTCATGTCTTCTGCCCATTCTTTGGTTGGGTTATTTGTTCTTTGGGTGTTGAGTTTGATAAGTTCTTTATAGATTTTGGATACTAGCCCTATATCTGATAAGACATTTGCAAATATCTTTTCCCATTTTTTTCTCTTATCTTTTGGTTTGCTCCTTTGCTGTGCAAAAGCTTTTTATCTTGATGAAGTTTCAATAGTTCATTTTTGCCTTTGTTTTCCTTGCCTTTGGAGAGGTGTCCAGCAAGAATTTGCTGCGGCCAAGGTGTGACAGAGGTTGCTGCCTGTGTTCTCCTCAGGGATTTTGATGGATTCTTGTCTCACATTTAGGTCTTTCTTCCATTTTGAGTCTATTTTTGTGTATGGTGTAAGGAAATAGTCCAGTTTCATTCTTCTGCATGTGGCTGTCCCATTTTCCCAATACCACTTGTTGAAGAGACTGTCTTTTTTCCATTGGTTATTCTTTCCTACTTTGTCAAAGATTAGTTGACCATAGAGTTGAGGGTCTATTTCTGGGTTCTCTATTCTGTTCCATTGATCTATGTGTCTGTTTTTGTGCCAGTACCATACTGTCTTGATGATTACAGCTTTGTATTAGAGCTTGAAGTCCAGAATTGTGATGCCACCAGCTTTGGTTTTCTTTTTCAATATTCTTCTAGCTACTCGGGGTCTTTTTTGGTTCCATACAAATTTTAGAATTATTTGTTCCAGCTCTGTGAAAAAAGTTGATGGTGTTTTGATAGGGATTGCATTGAAGGTATAGATTGCTCCGGTAGCATAGACATTTTAATGATATTTGTTCTTCTAATCCATGAGCATGGAATCTTTTTCCATTTCTTTGTGTCTTCTTCAATTTCTTTCATGAGTGTTCTATAGTTTTCTGAATACAGATCCTTTGCCTCTTTGGTTAGGTTTATTCCTAGGTATCTTATGGTTTTGGGTGCAATTATAAATGGGATCAATTCCTTGATTTTTCTTTCTTCTGCCTCATCATTAGTGTATAGAAATGCAACTGATTTCTGTGCATTGATTTTATATCTTGTGACTTTGCTGAATTCCTGTATGTGTTCTAGCAATTTTGGGATGGAGTTTTTTGGGTTTTCCACAAAGAGTATCATGTCATCCACAAAGAGAGAGAGTTTGACTTCTCCTTTGCCAATTTGAATGCCTCCTATTTCTTTTTGTTGTCTGATTGCCGGGGCTAGGACTTCTAGTACTATGTTGAACAACAGTGGTGATAGTGGACATCCCTGCTGTGTTCCTGACCTTAGGGGAGAAGCTCTCAGTTTTGTCCTCATTGAGAATGATATTTGCTGTGGGCTTTTCATATATGGCTTTTATGATATTGAGATATGTTCCCTTTATCCCTACACTGTGAAGAGTTTTAATCAAGAAAGGATGCTGTAGGGGCACCTGGGTGGCTCAGTTGGTTAAGTGTCTGCCTTGGGCTCAGGTCATGATCCTAGGGTCCTGGGATCAAGCCCCACATCAGGCTGTCTGCTCAGCGGGGAGTCTGCTTCTCTCTCTCCCTCTGCCTGCCGCTCTGCCTGCTTGTGATCCCCCCTCCCTCTCTCTCTCTGTGTGAAATAAATAAATAAAATCTAAAAAATAAAAGAAAGGATGCTATACTTTTTCAAATGCTTTTTCTGCATCTATTGAGAGGACCATATTGTTCTTGTCCTTTCTTTTATTAATGTGGTGTATCACATCGATTGATGTGCAGATGTTGAACCACCCTTGCAGCCCAGGAATAAATCCCACTTGGTTGTGGTGAAGAATCCTTTTAATGTACTGTTGGATCCTATTGGTTAGTATTTTGGTGAGAGTTTTTGCATCCATGTTCATCAGGAATATTGGTCTGTACTTTTCCTTTTTGGTGGGATCTTTGTCTGGTTTTGGGATCAAGGTAATGCTGGCCACATAGAAAGAGTTTGGAAGTTTTCTTTCCATTTTTTGAAACAGCTTCAGAAGAATAAGTATTAGTTCTTATTTATGTTTGGTAGAAATCCCTTGGAAAGACATCTGGCCCTGGACTCTTGTTAGTTGGAGATTTTTTATTACAGCTTCAATTTCCTTGCTGATTATGGGTCTGTTCAGGTTTTCTATTTCTTCCTGTTTCCGTTTTGTTAGTTTATACGTCTCTAGGAATGCATCCATTTCTTCCAGATTGCCTGATTTGTGGGCATGTAGTTGCTCATAATACATTCTTTTTTTTTTTTTAAAGATTTTATTTATTTATTTGACAGAGAGAGACAGCCAGCGAGAGAGGGAACACAGCAGGGGGAGTGGGAGAGGAAGAAGCAGGCTCATAGTGGAGGAGCCTGATGTGGGGCTCGATCCCATAACGCCGGGATCACGCCCTGAGCCGAAGGCAGACGCTTAACCGCTGTGCCACCCAGGCGCCCCCTCATAATACATTCTTAAAATTGTTTGTATTTCTTCCGTGTTGGTTGTGACTTCACCTCTTTCATTCATGATTTTATTTATTTGGGTCCTTTCCCTTTACCTTTTGATATTTCTGGCCAGGGGTTTATCAATCTTATTAATTCTTTCAAAGAACCAGCTCTTAGTTTTGTTGATCTGTTCTACTGTTCTTTTGGTTTCTATTTCATTGATTTCTGCTCCAATCTTTATTAATTCTCTTCTCCTGCTGGATTTAGGCTTTATTTGCTGTTCTGTCTCCAGCTCCTTTAGGTATGAGGTTACGTTTTGTATTTGAGACCTTTCTTGTTTCTTGAGAAAGTCTTGTATTGCTATACACTTCCCTCTTAGGATGGCCTTTGCTGCATCCCAATGGTTTTGTACAGTTGTGTTTTCATTTTCATTTGTTTCCATGAATTTTTAAAATTCTTCTTTGATTTCCTGGTTGACCTATTCAGAGAGAATCTTTTTTTTTTTTTTTAAAATTTTATTTATTTATTGACAGAGATAGAGACAGCCAGCGAGAGAGGGAACACAAGCAGGGGGAGTGGGAGAGGAAGAAGGGCTCATAGCAGAGGAGCCTGATGTGGGGCTCGATCCCATAATGCCGGGATCATGCCCTGAGCCGAAGGCAGACGCTTAACGGCTGTGCCACCCAGGCGCCCCATTCGGAGAGAATCTTAAGCAGGTTCCACACCCAGCACAGAGCCATATGCAAGGCTCAATCCCACGACCCTGAGATCATGACCTGAGCCCAAATCAAGAGTCAGATGCTTAACTGACTGAGCCACCCAGATGCCCCTGTATATATTATAAATACATGTTAATTAATAGTGTATATATGTAATATATATGTACTAGTATAAACTATTATATATTTATTATTTTATATGTGTGTACTCTTCCTCATTGCTTATGGGGTTATTGTAAGGACAGGAGGAATTATGGAGTATGATATGTCATGAAACTATGCTGTGACTTACAAAATATTATACAAGTATGAAGTGCAATAATTAATGAATATGGATGGCATAATGGAAGGGATTTTTATGTAGCAGTTCACTTGCTGAGGTGGTAAATCAGGAAACCTATGTGGGCAATTTACTACACTTGTTTGCCATACTGATCAGCCATCCCTACCTTCCAGGATTTTCCTTTAAATCATTTTGTTATTGTTTCATAAATACTCCTATTGTATAAAATTATAAGATGCAGGTAAGCAACTATAAAAAAAAACTAGAAAAGTCACTCATAATGTTGTCATCCAGGTATAATTTTGGTGTATATAAATTTAGTGTATATAAATTACCAGATATAAATTTGGTGTAACCTTTTCAAACTCATTTCCATGCATGTATTTGTGTTTATTTTTTAAATGAAGTAGTCCCATATAGTATTTTATAATCTCTCTCTCTCTTTTTTTCCTCAACAGAATGTCTTGAACATCTTTTGTTGTTAATAAATATATTTCCATATAATTTTTAAATGTATAATATTGTATAGTATTATCGCATAGCATTATAATACTCTGCTGTATAGCTATACCGCATTTTATTTAATCATTGTTCAGTGTTGAGCCATACAATTTATTTCAAATTGTTTACTATTTATAGTTAAGATTGTGATAAACATCCTTAGAGCTAAAGCTTTGATCACATCAATAACTATGATTGTAAAAATAAATTGAAGTGGAGTTAGTGATTAAAATGTACATACCTTTTTTTTTTAAAGATTTTATTTATTTATTTGACAGAGAGACAGCCAGCGAGAGAGGGAACACAAGCAGGGGGAGTGGGAGAGGAAGAAGCAGGCTCATCACAGAGGAGCCTGATGTGGGGCTCGATCCCAGAATGCCAGGATCATGCCCTGAGCCGAAGGCAGATGCTTAATGACTGCGCTACCCAGGCACCCCTAAAATATACATACCTTTTTAACAGCTTGATTGAGGTAAAATTTACATATCATAAAATTACCAAATGGGTATAATTCAATGGTTTTTGGTAAATTTATAGAGTTATACAGCCATAACCAAAATTCAACTTTGGAATGTTTCTATAACCTCCCAAAAGTTCCTTCATGCCAATTTTCAGACAATTCCTACCCCTATCCCAACCCCCGGCAAATACTGATTTGCTGTATAGATTTGTCCTTTCTGGAAATTTCATGTAAGTGGAATCATACAATATTCAGTCCTTTGTGTCTGGCTGCTTTCATTTAGAATAATGTTTTGGAGGTACATCTAGTAGCGTGTATCAGCACTTCATTCCTTTTTATTGACAAATAGTATTCCATTGTATGGATATATCATTTTTTGTTTATCCGTTCATCAGTTGACAGACATTTGAGTTGTTGCAATTTCTTAACTATTGTGAATAATGCTACTGTGAATTTTCATGAATGAGTCATTGTGTGGACATGGGCATACATTCCATTTCTTGGGTAACTACCTAACTATGGAATTGCTGGGTTGTATGGTAAGTTTGTTTTTAACTTTTTAAGAAATTACACTTTGGGGGGCACCTGGGTGGCACAGTGGTTAAGCATCTGCCTTCGCTCAGGGCGTGATCCCAGCGTTATGGGATCGAGCTCCACGTCGGGCTCCTCCACTATGAGCCTGCTTCTTCCTCTCCTACTCCCACTGCTCGTGTTCCCTCTCTCGCTGGCTGTCTCTATCTCTGTCAAATAAATAAATAAAATCTCAAAAAAAAAAAAAAAGAAATTACACATTGGTTTCCAGAGTGGCTGTACCACTTTACATTCCTATCAGCAACACATGATGGTGCTGGTTTCTTCATGTCCTTGCTAACACTTGCTATTGCCAATCTTTTGGATTGCAGCCATTCTAGCAATGCATAGTGGTATCTCACTGTAGTTTTAATTTGCATTTTCATAATTATTAACGATGTTGATCATCTTTTCAGATACATATCAGCCATTTTTGTATTTTCTTTGGTGAAATGTCTGTTTAACTATTTTACCAATTTTTAAATTGGTTTTTTTGTCTTTTTAGAGTTTCAAGAGTTATTTATGTATTCTGGATGCAACTCCTTTATCAAATATGTGATCTGCATATTTTTATCTTGGTCTATAGCTTACCTTTTCATAGTCCTAGGTGTTTTGTTCTTGTTGATGGTGTGGTTAATGGAGTTGTTTTTTAAATTTCATGTTCAAATTGTTTGCTGCCAGTATACAGAAATATAATTGATTTTTGCATTTGATTTGATTTCCTGCAATCTTGCTAAAATCATATATTCTAGTAGGGTTTTAAAAATGTTGGTAAATTTCTTAGGATTTTCTACATGTAGGATTTGTATTTTTTTAATTGAGGTGAAAGTCACATAATATAACATCAGCCGTTTTAGAGTGTACAATTAGATGGCACTTAGTACATTCACATTGTCGCGCAACCACCAACACTACTGACTTCGAAAACATAACACCCTAAAAGAAATCCCCATGCCCATTAAGCAGTCATTCCTCATTTCCCCCTCCAAACCCCAGGCTCTGACAACCATCTGCTCTCTGTCTCTGTGGACGCACCTCTTCGGGATCTTTCGTATACGTGGAATCATACAAGATGTGACCTTTTGTGACTGACTTCTTTCATTTTAGCATGTTTTCTAGCTTGGTCTGCATTACACTATGTAGGAGTACTTCATTCCTTCTTAAGGCTGAATGATATGCTCTTGTAGACACACATCGCGTTTTGTTCGTCCATTCATTCATTGATGGGCATATGAGTTGTTTCCATCTTAGGGCAATTACAAATAGTGCTGCTTTGAGCACTTCTGCACAAGTAGTATCTCTTTGAATCCCTGTTTGAGTTTCTTTCGGGTACATACCTAGGAGCGGCATTAATGCATTATGTGATAATTCTATGTTTAACTTCTTGAGGAACCACGAAACTGCTTTCCACAGCATTTGTACCATTTTACATCTTCACCTGCAATTTATGAAGGTTCCAATTTTTCAATCCTTACCAACACTTTTTTCTTTTCTTCCTTCTTCCTTCCTCCCTCCATCCCTCCCCTTCGTTCCTTCTTTTGTTCCTTCGTTCCTTCCTTCCTTTCCTCCTTTCCTTTTCTTTCCCTTCTTTCCTTTCTCCTTCCTTCCTTTCTTTTATTCTAACCACCCTAGTGCGTGTGAAGCAATATCTCATTGTGGTTTTGATTTGTATTTCCCTAATGAGATCTTGTTTTGTAACTATATATTTTTAGTTGTTTTCTTAGCGATTGCTTTAGAAATTACAGTATATATCTTATCCACATTTTAATTGAGGTTATTCCTGATTTAATTTGAGTGAAATATGGCAACTGCGCTCCAATATATCTCCATTTCATTAGCCCTTATTTGTGCTATTGTCGTATATATTACATGCATACGTATTGTAAACCAGATAATACAGTGTTATAATTATGGCTTTATACAATCTTATGTCTTTTAAAGACATTAAGGGAAGAGAAAAGACAAAATATATTCATACTGTCTTTTCTATTTACCCACATGTTTACCATTTACTTCTTTCTGTCATTCACATTGTCACCTGATATCATTCTCCTTCAGCCTCATGGACTTCCTTTAGCATTTCCTGTAGGACAGGTCTCCTAGCAACACACCCCCTCAATCCTTGTTGATTTGCAAATATCATTATTTTCCCTTCATTTTTGAAGGATAGCTTTGCTGGATATAGAATTCTTTTTTGACGGTGTATTTGTCAGCATTTTGAATGTGTCATTCCCCTGCCTATTGCCCTTTGTTGTTTCTGAGGAGAAGTTAGCGTTAACCACACCGTGTTTTCCTGTAGGTGATGTCATTTTCTTCCTGCTGCTTTTAAGATTTTGTTTCTGTTTTTGACATTCAATAGTTTTGACTATTTTGTGTCTGGGTGAGAGTGTCTTTGTGTTTATCTATCTATGTGGGGGTTGTTGAACCCTTCAGATCTACAGATGAATGCATGCAGGCTCCTAAGTAGCCAGGGACGCCTGGACGGCTCTTCTAGCTCCTCTGACTCCCTCACATCTCCCTGTTAAATTTCTGGCTAGTCCCCCATCCTGTCACTCACCCCAACCAGCAGTGTGACTTCAAACTATCATAACTGTAGATTTTCCCTGTTTGTTTTCTACCAAGTTTGTGACTTTTACTGACAGTCCTGTTGGGCATGGGTTGTCCTCCATTGGCTCCAAATCAAAACCACTCCAGTAGCAAAGCTACTGCTAGTCACAGATTGCCCTGCCCCAGTAGCACCACTGTATCACGAGTTAGGTGAAGGGATGGGAGTGGTTCTAGGTAAGAACACCATAGACTCTTTCTGTAAGACTGATTCTTACCTGAAGTTCAGCGGTTTCTCATGAGTAAATAGCTTTCAGTTTCATGTTTGCTTTTGGCCAATTTCCAGAGCTCTGAAATGATCATTTTTGAACAATTTTGTCCAATTTTATTTTTTGGGAAGGGCAAAGAATTTGCCTACATCTCTCTGCCCTAGCGAGAAGTTCTGTCTATGCACACATTTTTAATACTTCTGATACAGAGAGATAGATTGCCCTCCAGAAAGATTATACCAATTCATGTTCTTTTAAGTAGTATATGAGAGTGCCAATTGCCCCTTAATATTTTCAGGATTGGATAATATCATTAAATAAATCTATCATAATTTATAGGTAAAAAATTTACCACACTATGGGCTTAATTTAAACCTCTCTAATTATCGTTACTTCAAGGATCTTACTTGAGAAAAGGATGAAATGCGATTGTAAGCATTAAAATCCTCTGGATGTAAAAAAACTTCTATAGAAATGCAAGGCATGTATTACTGTCTTGGCATGCTTAAAGTTTGACTGTGAACCAAAATAGTTCCCACAAATCCTTGTATTCAAGACGCTTGGGATAATCCCAGAAAGATCCTTGCCTTATATATGAAGAACTCAGGGCTTAGTGCATGTATTATACCCACTCTTGGGGAATATTAGCGATGATGTTCCAGCAAACCAAAGTTAGAATCATTTCTCAGTAAATGCAGGAACTGTAGGCGTTAGCAGGAAACTGGGGGAGAAGAGACAAGGTGCAAATGCACATGGAAGGTTGGTGTTTGCAGACAGTACTGATATGGATTTAATATCTGAGAGTGTTAAGACAACAGTTGACTGACAGTGTTCTAAGACTTTCCAGGAATGATGTATGCAATGCTGAAGTTTATTCAGCATTTCCTCTGAAGGGAACAAGGGAATAAAAAGGAAAATCCATGGAAAGTCCATGAAATCCTGGAGAATAAGGCATGGACTTTTCTCCTGATAACCTAATACACATTGATTGTAGAAAATGTAGGAAATTCAGATGTGCAAAAGAACACACTTCAACTTACGGTCTCATCACCCAAAGACAACCAAGTTTGTATATATCCTCTTTGGTTTTATGTATGGAAAGGGGAAAGAGGAAGAGATATGTTGTAATCCATGTGTGTTTATTTGTTTTAAACTCTGGTATTTCTTTTTAGCCCCTTCACCTGGGACAGGAGCCTGCTAAGGAGAAGTCAGAACAGTGGAACATGATCAAAGACATCAGAATCAATTTTCAAAGGCCAGGAGGTAAGAAGCTGATGAAGGATACATCTTCATGGGATAATGGGACTTCTCGTGTCTGGGAAGACAATATCAGTACCCGTTGTGTGTGGGGAGAGGTGTAGAACAAAGAACCATGAGAACAGACTAAAGCAATACTTCTCAAACAGCCTGTGGTGATGGATCAGTTTTAAATTTCTGATCTACCCTAGACTGACGGTTTTGTGAAATTAAAAAAAAAAAATGACACATTTGGAAGTCACAGCAATTTCAAGTTGCTATAAATTACTCTAAATTTCTGTATTTATTGCAGACTGCTAATACACAGCTTGAAGACCAGCATAGGTCCATGGGTAGGTCTGTACTAAAATACCGTCTTGTTACAGCGACAATTCAGGTATCAATAGCAATAAAGATGGTTGCACACTAGTAAATGTTTAACAACTGGTTCTTGGGCAAGGGGGAAGTGATTTGTAACATTTGACAATTTCCATGGTGTAAATACTCCCATCACAACAGATTTCAAGCTAAAAGGTGAAATCAATGAATGCAGAGAGTGGATAAGCAGGAGATGTATATGGCATGCCACTGCATACAGAAACCTACAAGTGGGTCTTAAGTTAACAGCAACCATCATCACAAAAATAAAATCGATACCCTTTAAACCTGCAGGAGAAAAGTCACCCAGTCCAATGGAAAGCAGGAAAGGAGGGTAAAAAGAAAGGCCTTCCTTTTATTGGAGTATTTCTCACATTATATAACTTGCCCATGAAGACAGGAGCCAGGAGTCATTTTCCCAGCTTCCTCTGCAGCTTAGACGAAAACATGTGACCTACGCTCACCCAATCAGATGATCTTCCTCTAGACTTCTATTTAGGAGAGACCATCTCGAGGAAGATTTGTGTAAACCTTGGTGACAAATTTGTCCAGATCTTGGCGAGTAGCAGCGAGGAGAAACTAGCATCAGCTCCTAACCTCATCAGTGAGAGCCCTAGAGTCTGTGGTGAGTCGTGGCTACACTGGAGGTGTCCCCAAGGTGTCGTTTGGGGACAGACATCCTGACCCTCCTGGAGAGCCTATGAGATTCCTAATAACCTTAATACATTACCTTTTCTGCTGAAACCATCAACAGTAGATTCTCTAGACTGCAACTAAGAACAGTGATTGATTCAACACCTCCACTCCATTTTAAAAATAACACCTTTATTGAGATATAATTCATATACCATACAACTCATCTACTTAAAGTGTACAAGACAATGGTTTCTAGTATATTCACAAAGTTGCACAATTATTACCACGATCAGTTTTTACATTTTCCTCACCCCCTAAAGAAATTCTGCCCATTAGCGGTCACTGCCTATATTGCTACAACACCCTGCACCTTCACCCCTAAATCCCAGACAGCACTAACCTACTTTCCTTCTCTGGGTGCTTGCCTGTTCTGAGCATTTCATATGAATGGAATCATATATATGTGGTCTCTTGCGACTGGCTTTCTTCACTTAGTTTCAAGTTTTTAAGGTTCATCCATGCTGTAGGATATTTTGCTATCTTATCCTTTTTGTTGCTGAATAACATTCCATTGTATAAATATGCCTCATTTTTTAAACCATTTATCAGTTGGCGGACATTTGTGTTTTTTCCACTATTATGGATAATGCTGCTATGAATATTTGTATACAAGGTTTCTTGGTGGTTTTTTTTTTGTTTTTTGTTTTTTGTTTTTGTTTTTGTTTTTGAGTATGGACATATGTTTTGGGTATATACCTTGGAGTAGAATTACTGGGTCGTATGCTAAATCTATGTTTAACCTTCTGAGGAATTGCCAAACTGGTTTTCAAAGTGGCTGCACCATTTTATAGTTTCTCAGTAGTTAGGATATGAGGATTCCACTTTCTCTACCACCTTGTCAACACTTGTTATAGTCTAATCTTTTTATTACAGCCATCCTAGTGGGTGTGAAGCCGGATTTCATTGTAGGCTTCATTTGCATTTCTCTAATGGCTAATGATAATGAAATCCTTTCATGTGTTTATTGGCCATCTGTATCTTCTTTGGAGAAATATCATTCAGATCCTTTCTCAATTTTTCAACTGGGTTATGCATCTTTTTATTGTTAAGTTTTAAAGTTCCTTATGTACTCTAGATACAAATCCCTGATCAGATATATGGTTTGCAAATATTTTTTCCCATTCAGTGGGTCATCTTTACACTTCCTTGGCATACACCTCATTTTTTATTTATGAAACAAAACTAGTTAAGTCTTGAATTGGGTACTGGCAAAATCATAAACACAGATGGTTTATGAGTATTTAGAAATTTAGAAATTAAAGCTAATATGCGTTCACTGAGAATAAGAACTAACATCATTTCATTTTGTTCTTATACCATGATTTCCTTCTGTTGCCTTTTTTCTTACTAGAAATTTTTACTCCTCTTGCTATGAATATTAATATTACTTCCTATAAGGAAGCAGACGTCTACTCTCCATAAACCACAACATTCTAATAGTAAAGCTGGAATGGGTTCTCTTATCAGGTGGCGAACTTCTAATCACCGCAAAATCACGATGAGGCACTTGGACTGACCATCTGTTATGATGTTGCAAAGGAAACACCTGAATTGAATTACATGGTTTGTAAGATCCTCTCCTAATTTAAGATTCTAGTCATTGATTCACTCCTGTCTCCATCTATCCATTCATTCTTTGTTCCAAGGAAAACTTCAAAGGTCTTCTAGGATTTCATAAAATACCACAAGAGAACACAAATTGGAAGAAGCAAGAAGGAGAAAAAAATAAGCCAGGCCACAGATACCAGATGAAGTCAGGTGTTCGGCAAATACAAAAGGGCCTGTCTTACCAGCCTATATGTTGTTAGATGTTAGATGGAAAGCCACACGTTTGGCTTCTGATTTTCCCCACAGTCAAGGCCGAGAGAGAGCCTTGACCAGCGACACAATTTACAGTGCCAATTAGGCACAATTCTTCTTGGTTCTAGGACCAGAAAGAAATGTCTCCTGATCCCAGCCCCACAAAAGTTGCACTTTATATTACAATATTTCTTTTTTCCAGGTCCCCTTTGGGCTTTTAATCGTTTTGCTAACTGCCATCTCTCTCACATTGGGAAACACTTGGGAATGCTGACAGCCCTGAAGCTGAGAGCTATTGCCCCACAAATGAAAATAATAAAAATGCCTTTCCTCCTTAGAGTTTCAGCACACGAGCCCTCCTTGCTTGACTCTTACAATGACGCCTTTTGAATAATGAGCACAACTACCGTGTATTGAGCATGTGGGCATGTCACCGTCTTGACCTTGAGTCTTAACAATAACCCTAAACAAAAGAGCACTTGCCTGTTTTACAGAGATGGGAAAACAGAGTCAAGGGAAACAGTCTGATCAAGGTCACACAGGTGGTGAGCAATAGAGCCAGGACTCACATCTAGGCCTGTCAGTCTCCTTAGACGGTCTTCTTTCAATATAATCCCTTTGTGTTTTCTTTTTATCTGAACATTTAATAACTTCCTAAATTCTTTGAGCTTTATCTGAAGATCTCCATGTTGGTTAGGCTAAAGGCTAATCTGCTGTAACAGAGAAATTCAAAATGCAGCTCTTTAAACAATGTAGGAGTGTTTTTTTCTCTCATGTGAAGTCCAGAGTTGAGTGGACTTTACTGGCTCAGAAGTAAAGAGACGTGGGAGTTGCACTAGTCAGTACTGCTCACATATCATCGTGTGCAATGGACCTTTGGCTCCCATTCTTAGCTCTGGCTGGGTGGTCAGGTGCCCAGCTAAAGTTCCATTTGCTTGTGTGGGTGGGGGCGAGGTTCCATTATTTAAAGGAAAAAGTGGGAAGACAGTCTCAAGGGAATGGTTACAGGCTCCATCACACCCCCCGCCCCGGGAACATTTCTCTGCCTTCTCATTCTGAGTTTTATCATGAATTAGCATTCCCCCACCAGTGGCCAGGCTGCCTTCTTGCCATTTGCTTTATATGTGGCTGAGCAATAGGTGTTGCCTCTTGCTTTTTTTTTTTTTTTTAAGATTTTATGTATTTATTTGAGAGAGAGAGAGACAGAGAGTGTGAGAGAGAGAGCACAAACAGGGAGAGGGGGTCACAGGCCTAGGGAGAGGGAGAAGAAGAGTCCCCACCAGGAAGGGAGCCCGATGCGGGGCTCCATCCCAGGACCCTGAGATCATGGCCTGAGCCGAAGGCAGCCGCTTAAATGACTGAGCCACCGAGGCATCCCGTCTCTTGTTTTTTACAAATTCTCTTCGGTTTCATTCCTTCTTTCTGCCCACGAAAGCAAAGTCATTATACGCATAGAAATTGGGAGCTGAAAATGGTTTTCTGATTTTACAGATGGAGAAATTGGGATTCAAAGTGAATGACTTGCATAGGGTCACTCAAATAGAAGCAGAGGTGGGACTTGAACCTGGGTGTCCTACTTCCATCCCACCCCATGGATATAAGCCCTCCTCACCTAAGCCCCTTCCTTTGCCATTTTCCTGCTGGAGGGCAATGCCAAGAAAATGAACAACACATCCGGGAAGATCCAGAAGCTCTTAAATATCCTTTAGAAGATCATTAAAGATGAGGCAAATCAAAACACAGACAAATCCTTCTAGTTAGATAAAGCACAGTAATGCTCATTTGAAAACTGGTAGAAGCACTCTAAAATCACTCCTAGTAATTTCCAGGCTTCCTATAAATCTTCCTGACACCCCTGAAGAGATCTCTCCTAACCAGGCTTGCAGCCGTGTCTGTTCATTGACATGAAAGGGTTACTCCATGCAGTGAAATTCTGGGTCCCATTAGCACCATGAGGATCCAGGATGACACACATTGCCTTTTCTCCTTTTCTTCTTTTCTTAGCTCAAATTCAATGCTATTTGAGGAGCTGGAGGAATTCCATGAGCTCTAGAGTCTGGGAGAATTAGCCCCTCAAGAGCATTGCAATCAGACTGGTAGAACTTCAACAGGTCTGCTCAGCCTGGTTGCTCAAAGCCTGGCTTTTCTTCACCGAGGAGGAGAAATGAAGAACAGAGGAGGGATGCAAAGGCCCCGGTTTATGTATGGTACATACTCGTTTTAGGAGTATGTGTCTGAGGGGATGTGGGTGTGACATGGATGTGTGTACTGTCTGGAGGGAGAGGAAGAGAAGAGGAAAAAAAGGGGGGGGGGAAGAAAAACAATTCTAGAATGTGATTCAGCAGAAGTAAAATTGAGGAGGAGGCAAGTTGGGTAGAGAAACTGAGAGACTGAGAACATGTTAGAATGTGTGTGAGGGAGGGAGGGAGGGAGGAGAAAGCACAGGTGGAGAACTCTTGATGGGAAAGGAGTGACTTCAGAGCAAATACTCATCCTTACTGGGTGCGTGTCAGTCCATCTGTCCTTTGGTCAGTCTCTGTCAGTGTTGTATAGGCTGTAGGAATTTCCCATGTCTAGAGGTCATGGTCCCACCCACAAGCAGCTTATAAGGAGTTGGGGAGAAAAATGGAGAAAGACCCAAGGGCCCCAAGGCAGGGGGGAAAGTGAGAACCAGTAAGGCTGTGGGGGAGAGACTAGTCTGTTTGCTGGGAAGCCTCAAGGGGAGGGAGGAGGACCTCACCCACCACTGAGTTCAACAAGAGGAGACTGGTAAATCAATTATAATAGTCTACCATATAACCTACCACCAGGAACAAGGACATAGATGCGTATTGGTAGACACGGAAAGAGATCTACAACGTGCTATGAAGTGGGGGAAAAAGCAGGAAACAGTGCATATGGTGTGAGGCAATTTTGTTTTAAAAATGACGTATTTAGATGCATGAAAAACTATCTGGGAGGATATACATAAAACTGATAACATGGTTATTTTTGGAGGGGAGGATCTTGATTTCCTTATTTATTTTCTTCATTTTTTTTTTCTTTCAGTGAGCTGTATTTCTTTTACAGTCAGGGAAGAGGAAAGAGAATGTGTGTCGGAGAGCATGGAGGGTGTGAGCAGGATAAGAGCAGGCGCGTTCAGTTCTATCTTGGAAGACACAAAGAGCTCTGCTTGGATTCCGGAAACTAAAGTGACCACCCAGGGCTGCTTCCCTGTGGCTCCTCCCCTCCCCTTCCCTCCTCCCCTGTTTCCCCCTCCCCCCCAAGCTGATCCTTGGGAAGGTTACCTCCTCCACCCTGGGCGGAGCTGAACTTGGCCAGGATGTGCGCTTGGCGGGGGCGGGGCGGGGGTAAGGCCAGTGGGGTTTCCATTCACATTTCCCCCCTCTTCTTCCCAGGCGGTTGAACTGAGTCAGGCCTGAGGAAAAAGAACACACGTTCTCCTGCTCAGATGGACTTGGAAGGCAACTTTGTCTTGTCCCACGTGACACCCGGACTAGGAATTCTTACGGAGAAAACCTGAGGAGCTCGGTCTTGGCAGCTGACTAATGAGATTCATGCCCTGATGGATTCTTTTACAGTGTGGGTTTTGAAGTTTGCTCACACTGCTGAGGCCACCTGCCACGTGGGCAGGGGTAGCTCAAGAATCAGCCACCAAGGGGCTGGCATAAAGGGAGACTGTGATAAATACCCTTCAGATGGAACACAGATCACAGAGGGTGGACTGAACATGGAATTTCTTATTCAAGTCCGTCTTGCTCAAGCCCATTACTGGACCTGCTTCTCCTTACAAGTGAGTTTTTATACATTATACACGTCAAAAAGAAAAATCTATTTAAACTACTATTTAAAACACAATTGCTGACAGCTGCTCTGCTCACAAACAGTGAATAATTTCTCTCTAGAGGAGATGGCTTTTTGTTTAGCACAATTCAGTTTAATTAGGTGCTCAAGCAAGCACCCCTCCCTGTGCCCCCTCTCACCCTCTACCAAGGACGGTTGAGAAAGTGAGGAGAAAGTAGTGAGAGCCAAACTCACTGATAGCAAATGAATGGAAACTCTGGGGGTTGGAGAAAGGAAGGTTGTTTTTCGTTTTTTTTTTTTTTTTTTTAAAGATTTTATTTTATTGGGGCGCCTGGGTGGCACAGCGGTTAAGCGTCTGCCTTCGGCTCAGGGCGTGATCCCGGCGTTATGGGATCGAGCCCCACATCAGGCTCTTCTGCTATGAGCCTGCTTCTTCCTCTCCCACTCCCCCTGCCTGTGTTCCCTCTCTCGCTGGCTGTCTCTGTCTCTGTCAAATAAATAAATAAAATCTTTAAAAAAAAAAGATTTTATTTATTTATTTGACTGAGAGAGAGTACAAGCAGGGGGAACAGCAGAGGGAGAAGGAGAAGCAGGCTCCCCGCTGAGCAGGGAGCCTGACGTGGGGCTCCATCCCAGGACCCTGGGATCCTGACCTGAGCCGAAGGCAGCCGCTTAATGGACTGAGCCACCCAGGCGCCCAAAAGGAAGGGTTTTTAAAAGTAAGTGAAATGGTGGCAAGGGTAGAAGATCTAAAGAAACTCTGATAGAAGGTCCCAGTGTCTGTGGTGGCTTAAGGACAACTAGAACAGAGATTTTTATATTCGGTGGTTTTGTTTCGGGTTTTTAAAGCAGTTCTGACATTCTGTGACCCCCTCAATGACCCCATCATAACGATCATTATTCGAGAGAAAGAGTGTGGCACCCGTGGTTAGAAATGGGACTCCGGGTCGGGCTGCCTAGTGTGAGACCCAGGGGCGGCCACTGGGCACAGCTAGAACCTTGAATAAGTTCCCTGACTTCTTGAAGCCTCCCTTCCTTCACCTGGAAAATGAAAGGAATGGTATTTGCAAGGATTAAATGTGTGAGGGTTAAATGAGATCAGCAGTATAAAGCACTTAGGACAGGCCTCGGCTCCCAGGAAAGTGCTTAGTAAGTGGCAGTGATGTAATGATGAAGATGAAGGCGATGGTGATGACAATGACCCTGATAACAGATGGTTCCAGCTGAGTTGTGTAGTGTTTCGTCTGCCAGTATGTAATATCAACTGAGAAACCGCAGAAAGGAAGATCTAGTTGAACGCTGGTCTTAGACACATTAGTGTCATGGTTCTCCAGCTGTGGTCCCTGGACCTTTGGCATCCCCGTCACCTGGGAACGTGTTAGAAATGCAGGTTCTAAGCCCCCACCCCAGATCTGCTGAATCAGAAATCGGGGTGTTGACCCACTAATCCATATTCAGACAAGCCTTCCAGATGATTCTAGTGCATGCTTTAAATTTGACAACTACGGGATTAGTGCATGCTGTTTTAGGGTCTTGCAAGAAAGGCACGGCATTGCTAGTGGGTTTGTATTTTCACCCTTGTTCAAATGTGGGTAGTGTACAGTCATCATACTCTCACTGCATGTGATTATAATTAAGTATATGGTGGAGTCAGAATTTATCCAGGTGTGACAAACAGGCCCTCAGTTTTCTACAGCTGTTCTCATCTTGCTCTAGATTTCCCACTCCCAGGGGAAAGTCTCTCAGTTTACCTCATCTGTTTACTTCATCCATTCTGAGTTCACACTCCTGCTGGGGATGTTTTTTTTTTCCTTCTCCCACCACCTCCTTCCTAAGAAGGCATCTGGGTGTAAGGGGGAGCTGAGGCAGCCTGGGGGGGGAGGGGAGCAGGGAGAGGTCTCTGCTCAGGCTGGATGTCCTCCTCCCACTGTGGCTGTGGCTCCTCCCCCAGGCTCACAGCCCTGACTCAGCGGGGAGGTGGCTCTGCTCTGGCTGCTCCCACTTGGTCTTTTGGTGCCTGATGCTGGTTCTGGAGGCTGTGGTCCCTGCACAGCTTCCCCATTGCAGCTTTCTCATCCTGGTCCTACTGCCTAGACCTTGGATGCTAGCGATTTGGATCACAGACTAGAGCCCAGACTGCTTCCAACCAGGGAAGAAGCAAGGGGAGAAATACCCTTAGTAAGAAAGGACAAAACACCAATTTATCCCATAGCTATTTGCTATATTTCCTTCCTTCCTTTTTTTCTTTAATGAAAAGCCAAAAGGGAAGACATCTGTCTTGGAAATTGAGATTTAATAAAAACAGGTAACACTCTGGGAGGCCCTGGTTGCTATAATTGCTTAAATATTCAATTCAAGATTCTTTCAAGAATTCAAGGTCTAGGTTATATGACAAGACACATCAGGAATTAAATTTCTTTTTATTTTAGCTAGAACAAAAATTAAAGTCTCAGTAATTTTGGGTTTAATATAAACCAGACCTTCTCTATTATTGGAGGCCACTGTCTCGTTCTCTTCACTGGTTTCTAGAATATACACTAGATTGAAATTTTTCATTTATTTAGCACTTCTTATAGTCAGTGAGAGCTTATAATGTAATGTTTCATTTTTCTCAAGTCTTGCTTCTGTTATACATGAGTTGTAAGCCACTCAAGGACAATGATTATAATCATCATAGCCGATAATAATTTGGGAGGGTACAGTGTAGCAAGCAGGTTATCAGGCAGGGTGGGCTACTTGTCCCGCAAAATTTATAAATGACCTCAGACTCTCAGTGGCCTAACACAACGAAAGTTTCCTGCTGGCTCAGTGTACTTGTCCGTTGGGATCATCGGGCAGCCTCTGCTCCACATAGACTCCCAGGATCCAGGCTGACAAAGGGACCTGTGTCCCCACAGTCTTCCCAGCAGAGCAAAGGGGATGTGGCAGGTTGCACACCATCTTGTAAACTTTCTGCCCAGAAGTGACATATCAGTTCTCGTCACATTCCATTGGCCAAAGCAAGTCACGTGGTCATATTTAACTTTACATTGGCAAGGTACAATCCTATTATGTGCACGGAAGGAGGAGAGAGAGAAATATTTGGGGAGCAGCACTAATGATTATACCAGGCATCGTGTTAAGTTCTTGACTCCTGTGGTCTCCATCTTGACAACGCCATGATGGAGGAACTGTATGAGACCCATCTTTTTAATAATATGTGGAGCCAAGGTGTCACACTTTGTAAATTGCGTGTGGAACAGGATGTGAGACCAGATGTGTTGGATTCCAGTATCTGTGCTTATACCCAGAAAGCTAAGCTGCTTCTTCAAGATGAGTGACTTTACTTTTGTTGAGCTCACAGACCATCGAAGCACAAAGTTGAAGTGTTTTATACACTTTATCTAATTTATTTTATTTTAATTTTACATTTTATTATAAAGTAGGCTCCACGCCCAGCATGGAGCCCAACACAGGGGCTTGAACTCACAAACCTGAGATCAAGAGTTGGATGCTTAACCAACTGAGCCATCCAGGTGCCCCACACTTTATCTCATTTAATCTTCAAAACAACTTTGTGAGGTGGATTCACTTATCAGCCGATGCTAGGGGAAACCAAAGCTTAGAGAGCTTCTCACAAGGATGCTTGACCCTTATCTAACTCCTAAAACGATCCCCTTAATCTGCACTATACTTCATGCTTCTCAGTGTGAATGTTCTTCACAGTGCTGTTCAGAGGGCAGCTCCTGGACCTTGTCTGACCTACTGATTCAACTTTCTTGGGGAGGGCTTTGGGCAGGACAGCTCTGGTACTCTTGAGAGTTTGGGATCCATGAGCCTGTTGTCACTCTCACTGATGGCTGTCCCACTGCCCCTGGCTTAGCATCTTGCTTCTCTGGTGCTGACTCAGTAAGTGAAAAACAAACAATAAAACCCCAGCTCACCACCAGACCAAAAAAAAGGTGATTATTTCTTTGTCACTTGGCCAGCACTTACAGGGAAAGGTGAAGAAATGAATACATTTAGTACCAGGTTCCTGAGCAAAATCCTTGCCATCAACATTTTTTTTTAAAGACTTAGGGCAATCAGGGAGGGGGAAAACATCAAAATTATTTCTCACTGAAATTAACTCCACAATTTAAGTCATAATTACAGAACCCATTTCTTACCTGAAGCAAAATCCAAAGATATTAAGATTCTGGGAGTGTAGACAGTAGGTCCCTTCCTGCCTCCATAGCCCGCAGCGAAGCAACTAGATTCTGATGCTCTGGACACAGAAAGGACAGGTGCACCACGTACAGCTGCGAGGTTGAGCAGTGCCCGGTGAGGATGCCATCCACATAGCCTGTGTGGTACCTGCTGTGAGGCGAGGTCACAGATAGGAGTCAAGGGACCTGATTTTTGAGCCAGTCTCAAGCTTATGTGGTTTGGGCATGCCTCTTCATCTTTCTGGACCTCTAAAATGTCATGATTTTGCAAGGTGCATTATATGGAGATTTTATTGATTATCTCATTTATTGAATACTTTATGTGCCACAAGCCCTATTCTAAGTCATGTAAATTTCAAAATCACCCTATAAAGTAGGTACTATTCTTTTTTTTTTTTTCCAGGAAGGAGACCACTTTTATTGCCTTGCCCTGGACCGATGCTCAGTGTGGGTGGAGCAGGAGGGGTTAGGACCTGTCCTGGACAATAAGGGTGTCCTCAGCAGATGTGGCTCATGTCTCCAAGGAAGGGTGTCTTTATGCAGCCGGTGCCAGGCTGTTCCATCCAGAGCGGTGCCTTGTGCTGCAGGGGCGTCCAGTGTGGGTGGAAGGGGAGGTCCACACAGGAGTGGGCCAGACAGCTGAGGAAGGCCAGGCAGAGGTCTGGGAAGCACACAAGGCACCTTGAGAAGTAGGTGGGCTTGTGTTATGTGTGGGAGAGGCTCTCAAACCGAGCACTGAACGGGGCCTCGGTGATGTACTTAAGCGCCTGGCTCTCATGAAGCAGGTACTGTCCTTATCTCACGTTTACAGATGAGGAAATAGGCAGAGAGGTTAAATGACTTGTGTAAGGCCACCCAGCTACTACGTCATTGGGACAGGATTCAAAAGTGGGTAGTCTGGCTCCCTAGCTTAATTCTTTGCCCTTTGTGCCATATACTCTGTCCTGTGGTACCTGAAGGCAGCAGGTATAAAAACGGGCCTCTAGAATGAACTAGTCCAATTTACTCAGGCTGCCCCGCCCACAGGCAGTGGTAGTTCCCAGCTAAGGGTGATCTACTTTAAAAGAGGTGTAGGCAACTTGGAGGCGTTTTGGAGAAGGCTGGTTAGTACAGTAAGGGGCTAGAGCCCTGTCATCAGTAATAGTCATACTTACTTGGTGCCTGACTATATAAAGTGCTTTACCTGGATTGTTTCATTGAAGCCTGTATAACACCCCTATGGAATAAGTCTTAAAATTAGCCCCATTTGATAGAGGTACACTTCGGTGGTGCAGTCAGTTAAGTGGCCGACTTTTGGTTTTGGCTCAGGTCATGAGGTCATGAGATCGAGCCCCGCGTTGGGCTCCATGCTTAGTGCATGGTCTGCTTCAGATTCTCTCTTCCTTTCCCTCTGCCCTTCCTGCTCATGCTCTCTTTCTCTCTCTCCCTCTCAAATAAATAAATATATTTTCAAAAAATTATCCCCGTTTGATAGAAACTGAGGCACAGAGAAGTTAAATGATCTGCCCCCACACAGCTAATAAACATCAGGGTCAGAGTACGAACCCTGGCAGTGTGAATCCAGTCTGTACTTTAAACCAGTGTGGGGCGCAAATCAGCAGGAGATCTTGTTAAAACGCAGACGCTGACTCAGTTGATCTGGGGTGAGTGTAAGATTCTGCATTTCTCATGGCTCCCAGGTGGTACTTCTGGTCCACGGGCCACACTTCGAGCAGCAAGGCTTCCAACCACTCTACTTGACTGTCCCTGAAGTGAGTGGTGTTGGGAGGAATGAAGAGTGTCTGGCCTCCAGGCAGCTCAGCAGGGTGGAATTGAAGAATGTCATGGCTGTCCCCAAGTATTTAAAGGGCCTCTGTGGGAAAAGCAAATCAGATTTGACTTGCAGAGCCTCAAGGAACAGAATGACATGGACATGTCTCTATTTCTAGCCCTGACATTTTCCCCTGAGCTTCAGACTTCTGTATCTGCCTGCTGGACCAGCCACGGGATGTGTCCCTCAGGCAACTCAGCCTCGAACGTCCAAGTACACCCATTGTCTTTCCCCTAATTTCCACCACAATCACTGACATCAGGAACTTGGAACCATCCTAGACCACACTCAGTCACCCCAACATCCAGTCAGTCCTCAAGACCTGCCCAATTTACCTTCTATTAATTATTTTTCAAAAATTAAAAAAAAATTGGGATATAACTGACAATAACATTGTATTTATTTAAGGTGTACAACGTAATGACTTGATATGTGTGTGTTTTGTGAAATGTTCACAACAAGTTTAAATTCCATAACCACATGAAATTACCTCCTTCCTTGTGATGAGAACTTTTAAGATCTATTCTCTTATCAACTTAGAGATACAGCACACAGCAGTGTTAACTGTCATCACCATGCTGTGCCTGACATCCCCAGGACTTAGTTGTCTTGTAACTAGAAGTCTGCACATTTGATCACCTTCACCCATTTTGTCCACCCCTCCCCCCACATCTAGTGACCACCAATCTGTTCTCTGTATCTGTGAGTCTGGGATTTTTTTAAGATCCTACGTATAAGTGAGAGCACACAGTATTTGTCTTTCTCTGACTTATTTCACTTAGGATAATGCCTTCAGGGTCCATCCTACCTTCTGTTTTCTTAACGCATCTTCCCTGTGTTTCTGGGCCTCCATCCACCGTTAGCATTATTACATCTTGGCATTTCTTCACTGGGCTGCTCTTCCAACTTCCTCCTTGGCC
This sequence comes from Ailuropoda melanoleuca, assembly GCF_002007445.2. Lineage (NCBI taxonomy): Eukaryota > Metazoa > Chordata > Mammalia > Carnivora > Ursidae > Ailuropoda > Ailuropoda melanoleuca. The sequence continues at coordinate 76,244,632 of NC_048232.1, forward strand.
TCCTGGCCTCCAATCTGATCTTGACTCCTTCCTCCACACTTTGGCTGCCAGAATAATCTTTCTGAGGCCCACATCTCACCGTAGTTCTCCTTGCTTCCACAACCATCTGTGGTCCTAACTGTCCTCAGGATAAAAACCAAGGTCCTTAGAATGGCCATGACCCTTCTCAGCCTGATCTCTGTTTATTTTTCCCGCCTCATTCCCTTCCATGTCCTATCTTGTATGCTAAGCTCCAGTGACACCTGGTGCTGAGTGTTTTCCTCAATACCCACCTAAGTTTCCTGCTTACAGGTGTCAGTCAGGCTGGTCCCACCTCCGGAGAGAGCTTCATCTGCCAACCCTTGCTCATCCAATTCTCAGAGAGGCACTTCTCCCCTGGAAGCCCTACTGCCCCTTTTCTGGGTTCCCAGGTATGTTCATTTTAACTTTTAGCCTAACTACAGTGTCTTTGATATATTAAGTCCTAATATATCAAAATGCCCTGGGAATGAGTCTGTCTCTCCTTCTGGGGAGCACACAAACCAGTGATAAGTATATCCCCACCATCTTACACAAATACTTGTTGATGTTTAGGTTGCTTGTTTAAAAGAAACTTGGAGCTGTCTTAGACTTTCCTCCCACTTCACACCTGCATGTAACCCAAGTTCTGTTGGTTCTACCTTACAATATATCCAGAATCCAGTCACCTCTAACCCATTCGCTGGCTGGCCGACTACAGCAACCTCCCCACTGCTCTCGCTTCTCTCCCTCTCCTCCACCCTCTTTCTGTTCTCACATAGCAGCCGGGTGATGCTTTGGAAACATCAGTCATCTCACATCACTCCTCCGCTTGAAAGCCTCCAGTGGGTTCCCATTACACTTAGAATGAAATCCAGGGTCCTTAGCATGGCCCTCAAGATCTCTACTGTCTGCCTTCACTTTCCTCCCTGACCTCACTGTCAGGCCTGTCTCTCCCATACTCACCACTCTCCACCATTTCTGCCTTTGCACGATCACTCAGATATGCCGGGCGGGCATCTGCTGCAGGACTTCACCCTTGATGCCCCTCCATCTGGAATGTTCTTCACTCAGATATTCACAAGGTGCTCTCATTCCAGCAGGTCTCAAGGTCACCTCCTCAGGGTGGCCTTCCTTTACCAAACTTTTTTTAAATTGTACTCTTCTCTGGGTGCCTGGGTGGCTCAGTACGTTAAGCGTCTGACTCTTGATCTTGGCTCAGGTCATGATCTTAGGGTTGTGGAATCGAGTCCCAGGTCAGGCTCTGTGCTGAGTCTGCTTGAGATTCTCTCTCCCTCTCCCTCTGCCCCTCCCCCCTCTCATGCTCTCTCTCTTTCAAATAAATAAAATCTTTAAAAAAAATAAATTGTACTCTTCTCACTTTCACTCCCCTTACCTTGATTTATTTTCTTCATAGCACTTAGTACTGTCTTTATGAGTGTATATATATGCATATATATATATAATGTGTATATAATATGTATATGTATAAAATATACATATATATATATATATTCATAATTCTGCATCTTCCTCACCAGAATCTAAGCTCCTTGGAAATAAGGACTTTGTCTTATTCTCTGTTGTATCCCAGGACCTAGAACAACATATGGCCCATAGTAGGGACTTGATGAAGACTTCATGAATATTTCCTGAGTAAGGCCAGTGAGTGGAAACTCCAGGGAGACACTTTTCAGTTCATTAGAAGGAAAGACTTCCTGTCATTGGAACCTGAAGGTGGAAAGAACTAGCTCTGGGTGGGATAAATCCCCTGTCGTGGAAGGACATTTAATTTACAGAAAAGCTGACCAATAGTTGTCTCATGGGCATGCGTACAGGAGGCTTCGAGCTAGGGAACTGGATGAGATGGTCTCTAATGCCCCTCGAGGCTTTGGCTGTATTCCATTTCATGCACTTGCACACGACCCTCCAGAAACCCCGATGGGAACCCTTGAACTTGGTTGAAGGAGCCTGGATGCCAAAAAAACCTCACAGTGAAATGCTTTTCAACATAAAATTTATTTTTTCAGTTTTTCAAGGAAATATATGATTATTCAAAAAATTCAGAAAGAAGGAGAAGAAAACATACACACATTATCTCACCAGAGATGATCACTGTTAATATTTTGGGGTATTTTTTCTTGTTTTTTAATATATTTTTTGCTGTTACTATATATAGTTATTTATTTTACACACATATTTATTAGTTATCTGTTACTGCATAAGAANAAAAAAAAAAAAAAATCTTTAAAAAAAAAAAAAAAAAAAAGAAATCACAACAAAACTTAGTGCCCTGAAATGGCAATAGTCATTTTATTATGTGTGGGTCAGGAACTCAGGAGCGGCTCAGCTGGGAATTTTGGCTGGGGTGGTTCATGTGAGTGCGGTTGGGCTGGGGCTGGAGCTAGACTCCTCTCTGTGGCTTCTACACTCGAATCTGGTGCCTGGGCTTGAAGATCCAAGTAGCTGGGACTTGTCAAGTATCTTTCTTTTTCTTGGTGGTCTGGCCACACATCTTCCCAGCATGGGCTTTGGGGACATGGTGGACATCCATATGGCAGCTCAGAATTCCAAAGCCACTTGTCTCAAGATAGAGAGCAAGGCAGGAGTCTTTCATGAGCTGGCCTTGGATGTCAATAGTGGCATTTCTGTCACTTTTATCGGTAGAGGCAGTTACTAAGCTCCAATAAGAGAGAAGGGTCAGTGTCATGATGAGAGAAACATACCTATTCATCCATTCATCTATCATCTATCTGGCCATCCATCCATCCATTACCCTCTCCCCCACCCCTTGCCTCTCTTTTTCTCTCTCTCCAGCTTTGGAAAATCCAATGCACTGTAAGTTATAATCATAAAATGTTTCATCCTATCTTTTAAAAAATTTATTGTAGGGGCGCCTGAGTGGCTCAGTCGGTTAAGCGTCTGCTTTCGGCTCAGGTCATGACCTCAGGGTCCTGGGATAGAGTCCTGTGTCAGGCTCCCTGCTCAGCAGGGAGTCTGCTTCTCCCTCTCCCTCTGCCTCTCCTGCTGGTTCGAGCTTTCTCTCTCTCTCGTGCTCAGTCTCCCTCTCCCTCTCAAATAAATAAATAAAATCTTTTTAAAAATCTTTAAAAAAATTTTTGTAATTAATCCTTGCCTAAACCCTTTAAACATTTTAATTGATAATATTTTGTTCTAATTAACTTTACTTGGTTTGGGACCTACATTTAGTTTCTAGTTTTTTCCCTATTATAAATAATGGTATAGTGGTAAAATGAACATATTTATTAATTATAAAGCTTTTCTCTCTTTATTTCAAGAATTGGGGATATGGAACTATTCTATGAAATTAGTTTTAAGGAATATGAACATTAAAAATATGTTTCTCCTAAATAGGATAGAAATGTTCCTTTTAACATTTTCACTACATACTACTAAATTGCCTCCGAAAAGTGTTGTACCTACCAATTTATATTCCTGTTACAATGCATGCAAGTGTCATTTCACCTAACCTTAGAAATTACCATTAAGAGCTACCATTAAAATAAAATTGTTGCTAATTCAATAGGCCAAAAGGTATCTTTCTGTACATTTCTTGAATTACTAATAGGAGTGAGCATGTTTGCCTCTGTTTGATAACCTCCAAATTTGAACATTCTCTCTCTTTTTTTAAAGATTTTATTTATTTGTTTGCTAGAGAGAGAGCGAGAGGGAGAGAGAGAGTGAGCGAGAATACAAGCAGGGGGAGCAGCAGGCAGAGGGAGAAGCAGGCTCCCTGCTAACAAGGAGCCCACTGTGGGGCTTGATCCCAGGACCTGGGGATCATGACCTGAGCTGAAGGCAGATGCTTAACCGACTGAGCCACCCGTTCAGAATATGCCCTGAACATCTCTTTTTAAGAAACGTTTAATAATTGAAAACATAAAGCACTCACGAAAGTAGAGAGAATACTCTAGTGAAACTTTCATGTGCCCATCATCCAGCTTCATGACATCCAATCCGTGGATGGACAGATTTCATCTATAACCTGCTTACTCGGCTTCTGCGTTAGATTAAGGAAATCTCAGACATCACATCATTTCCCCCATAAATATTTCAGTACATATCTGTAAAAGAAACATTTTTCTAAAACATAACATCACTATAACACTAAACTCTTCTTTAATATTAAAAATTCAGTCAATGTTTGTTTTCCTACTTGCTTTGTAATGCTTTTGTTTTTAATTGGGCTTGTTCAAAAGATAATCTAAAAGTCTGTAAATGGNTCAATGTTTGTTTTCCTACTTGCTTTGTAATGCTTTTGTTTTTAATTGGGCTTGTTCAAAAGATAATCTAAAGGTCTGTAAATGGAATTTTCTTTTTCTTTTTTTTTTTTTTAAAGATTTTATTTATTTATTCGACAGAGATAGAGACAGCCAGCGAGAGAGGGAACACAAGCAGGGGGAGTGGGAGAGGAAGAAGCAGGCTCATAGCGGAGGAGCCTGATGTGGGGCTTGATCCCATAACGCCGGGATCACGCCCTGAGCCGAAGGCAGATGCTTAACCGCTGTGCCACCCAGGAGCCCCAATAAATGGAATTTTCTTGATGTGCATCTTAAGTCTCTTTTTAAATCTACAGATTCATCCTCCCTTCTTTTAGTTTTGGTGATTTATTTTTTAAAGGAAGCCAGGTCAGTTGTAATCTATAATTCCCATTTCCTGAATTTTGCTGATTACATCCCTTCATTGCTCAACACGTTCCTCTGTCCCATGTATTTTCTGTGAATTAGTGGTTATATCTAGAGAACTGGTCTGATTCAGGTTTGAGTTTTGGCAAAAAGTAACTTACAGATGGCATTGTGTATTTCCATTAGGAGCCCTGATATCCAGTTGACTCTTTATGTGATGATAACTGCTATTGATGACCATTGCCTAGGACCATTGTATCTTTATGGGCCTTGCAAATTAGTGATTTTTTAAAAAATTATTTCCTCCCTTCTTAATTAGATGGAATATATCCATAAAGAGAAACTTTTCCTCATCAACTATTGGGTTACTCCGAGGTATGTCTTTCCTTTTACTTCCCAGATTTTGGAATGATGACCTGGTATATGAGTTTGCTGGGGCTACCACAAAAAGTATCAGAGACCGGGTGGCTTTAACAACAGAAATTAGCTTTCTCACAGTTCTGGAAGCTGGAAGTCCAAAATCAATGTGTTGGCAGGGCTGCTTTCTGCTAAGGCCTCTCTCCATGGCTTGTAGATGGCGTCTTCTCCCTGTATCTTCATATAGTCTTCCCTCTGTATGTGTCTGTGTCCTAACCTCCTCTTCTCCTAAGGATATGAGTTATACTGGAGTAGGATTCACCCCCAATGACCTCCTTGAACCTTAATTACCTCTTTACAGGCCCTGTCTCCAAATTCAGTCACATTCTGAGATACTGGGGTTTAGAAATTCAACGTGAAATTTAGGGGGACACAATTTAGTCTGTAACAGTTGGTTTCCTCGCATTATCCAAAGATAACCAAAGAAGGATTTTTTCCTTCTTAGTATCATTATGAACTTATGGATTTTACCTATTTGATGTATTTTAACCTACCATAGTTTTTATTCTTATTGATGCTTAAATTGTCCTATTTTTGATGAGTGGGAGACTCTTACAGTTGGCTTCTTCATCTTTTAGACATGGCACAGTTGTTTTTGATAGATTTCATGCTTTCTAGCATTACAAACTATTCCACGCTCATCTATATATTTCTTCCTCAGACATAGAATCAGCCATTTCTCCAAGTAGACTTGTTCCCATTTCCTGGGAAATGACGATTAGCACCCACAATACAGGTGTGAGGGATGCTCAATACTACTGGGTTAGTTATGAAATATTCATATTTGTTGAAGTAAAATGCCAGAATATTGATGGGAGGTGATGATAATGGTACAGTGACCACAAAATTCAAACTCCTAGCAAGGGTGGGAGATAGTCTCTTACTTACAGACCCACTTCATGGATTCATACTTTTGTAGCTGGCAATTTCATTTAGATTCACATGTATGAACCTAGTGATCACTGTACGTAGGGTACCTGCAGTGTGCAGAGAACCCAAAGTTGAGTAAGTCATGGTTCCCCCACCTCAATTTAGTTTCAGTCTAGGGGATGCACCACGTGGCATTATTTCCATCGGGTTGCTTCAGTAACATTCAAGTACTTCAATATGGGTCTAACATTGTTGGGGCACTTCAAACCTTGGTTCTGCGAGTTACTCACAGGTTGAAATGAATTAATCCATATTAAGCACGCAGCCTGGTGCCTTTTTCATGGTAGGGCTCTGTAAGTGTCAGCATTTGCTGGTTAACTGCCTGTTGCCCCCTATCTGTCCCTGCCCTTTCCGTGCTCTGCTCTGTATTTGAAGGAGCTACATTTCCTGGGCTCTCTGACCCTATAGCTCACAGGGGGCTTCAGCCATGGCAGTTCTGGTGGAATACTGGGAAGCAGGATTTGGGGAAAGGCCAGGGTGTTTCTTCCCCTTTCTTCTGCATCATGTGGCAGCTCCTCCATGGCTCCAGCTCAGACCCTGCTGTGATTTCCGCTCTTGTGGGACAGCCTCCTGCTGTCCTTCCCAATCTCACTGCATCCCACAGCCACTTCATGGGCACCTGTTTGGTGCTCAGCCCCATTGTCTCCTGTATTTATTACCTGTTTCCTATATTAAATTCCTTTTGATTAGAAGACCCAGAATGGCTTATGTTTCCTGGTTGGAAGAGCTAGCCACTAATATTAATAGCATTTAACTGTCTAATAACTCTATCAGACAGAGGCTATTAGTATCCTCATTTTATGGACAAGGAGCCTGAGACAGAGGAAGGTTAAAATGCCTTGTCTCTGGCCACAGACTTAGTAAGCGGTGGAGCTGGGATAGGAGCCCAGGTGTCTGTCTTCAGCCTGGATCCTGATTCGCACAGTCAGATGGGACAACCGTCCACCCACTTGTTGTGGTTCAGGAAGCACATTCTGTAGCCAGTTCCTAAGCTGAGGAGGGGTGCCTCTTCATCCCTGTGGGAGTTTTTTGGGCCATTTTGTCGCAAAACTCCTCTCTTTGGGAACTCATGAATGAATAAAATGTCTGTGGTTCCTTTCTGCATTGTCCTGTTTTAGCGATTTATTGATAATTTGGAAGGCTTTACTGTCTAAGGTACAGGCATATAATGAACAGTTAAGTGCAGGGTTTGTGGTCGAGTCTATAAAACACAGAGTATCGCCCTCGGAAGGAATATAACTCCATGTGATAGGACTGTTTCTCTGGTGTAGCCAGAGTGAAGTGACTTTTCTAAAAAGCCATCCGTAAGAGTCCTAGGAATCCCCGTGTTATTCAAAAGACGTTCAAAATTTCGAACAGCTGCCTTTGAGTGGGATGAAAAGTGAGAGAAAGCTTTACAAAGTGGAAAATTACTATTGTTCCCTAGAGCCTTGTATGAGAAATGGAACATCAGATTAATCTCACACATGAAATACAAAGTATTAAAAACCCCTGTTGTCCCAGAAAGGCATTAAACGTGGACACTGATGAAAGATTACTTTGGTTCAGAGAACTGGGGCTTTTCCCTTACAACGGATTTCATTATTATTACCAAGAAGATATTTTACCTTCTTAATCATGAAGCCACTCTTGGGTTTTGCCAGTTAGGCAAGAGCCCTGTGTCACCTTGGCCAGTCTGGTCGAGCCGGTTATGTAACAGGGTTGCTGGGTTTGTGGATTCTGCCTTCCTAGGCCCCAGCCCTGAGAATCATTTCTGTCCAGCACCTTGAGTATTTGAAGATTGGTAACATATTCCCGTTTGGTGTTTCTACTGTAAACAATACTGAAATGAGAGTCTTTAGCGGGGACTTTTGAAACCAGATAGTTTCAACAGAACGCTAGAGAAAGGCATCCTTTAAGCTCTTCTCCCTGCCCCAGGAAACTAGCAGATCTTTTCTTTATGGTCTTTTCCTGTTTCTCAATGCAAAGCATCCTCTGTCCACAATTATGCCAAAGCTGATGAGGCTCAAGGACACACCTAGATAGTAAGTTTAGAGGAATCATTCTGCAGTTTTAATTCCTTAGTAATTTCTTTCCTGACCACTGTTCATGAGGGCAAGACACTGTAGCCCATTCACTTTCATTCAGAGAGAGAGCTCACCTTCTAAGTCTGTCAAATTCTTTTCTGTGGGAGTTCCAAAGGACCAAATCAAAACCAGTTCAAGCCCCAGTTGAGTCTCATTAAATCCCAGACTCACCAAACTAGAATCATGAGGCTGGGCGTGGTGTGCAAGCCCATGCAGGCATGAGGTCTAAGAGGCGGGCTGTGTTGACCTTTCAGATTCTCTGCCTCCTTATCAATAATGCAAACTACAGGCCTCACAGCTTAGAGCAGGCACATAGCAGAGAACTCCTAGGGATCGGGATACACCTCTGCTCCTATTCCAGAGAATAAATATGGAGAGGGGCCAGCACGCATCCAGAGAGCAGGCTGCAGCCAGCACCTTGACTGAGGTCCTAAGCCCACCCTGACAAGAGCTGAGGAATAATTAGTGGGGAGCAAAAAGAAATTATCAGCCTGTTTGCACATTTCACGGTATGACACCATATCAATTTTTAGCATGAAGCAGAGAACTTTTCCAACTTCTGATCATCAAATTCAGAAGAGAAGAGTCTCCAGGCTTCCAGCTTCCAGTCTCATCATGCCCGGTGAGACAAATTCTTTTTCTTTTTAAGATTTATTTATTTATTTGAGAGAGAGAGAGAGAGAGCACACAAGAGGGGAGAGGGGCAGACAGAGAAGGATAGACAGAGAATCTCCAGCTGACTCTCCCCTAAGTGTGGACGCTTATGGGGAGTGTGGGGGGGCTCAATCCTGGGACCCTGAGATCATGACCTGAGCCTAAATCAAGACCCAGTTGCTCAACCAACTGAGCCACCCAGGCATCCCCCCAGTGAGCAGAGTTCTTGAGGCCATCGTGGAAATCAGACTTTATTGGAATAGTCAGTGATTTACATTGATAACTATAAATCTCCTTTCAAGAGATAAATTCAGAATGAATTAGAATCTTCTAGTACCAATTCTACCCACTCAGGATATGGATTCTCATTGGCTCAGAATGAGTCACATATTCATAGTCGGCCGGTCAACATTGGGTACATGACAGAGGCCTCATAGAATATACATGGTTGCCTGGAGGTCATGGTTGTGAGTGAGGAAGCAGACTAGGGTCCTCATGAGTTGAGCAGAAGCTTCAAACAGCACCTACCGTGATTGTCTTGCAAAGAAAGGTCTGGGTAGCAATTCCTGTTCTTCTTAAAATAGGTCATACTCTAACACTACCCTCCTCCTTAAATTCTCCACTTTCTGATTTAATTGTACTTTAAAAATTCAGGACATCTCCTGTTAGGTGGTCACAGTGCTAAGGATCCCAGATTGTAGTTTTTGAATTTTGCAACATGGCTGCACATTTCTCTCTATCTGTTGCTAGGATCAATATTAGCTAGATCCACCAAAATGATAGCCACATTAGATGAATCACCAAACTGTAACGCATAGTTACTGAGATGGTCCAGACATTTCCAATCTCTCATCCTTTGTTCTCGCTGTCTTCTCAGCCTGGAATAGCCTTACATAATCCAGCTATTGAAATCCTATTCATTATCCCTTATAGCACAACTCAAATGACAATTACCCCCTGAAGTCTCCCTTGATCCTCTCAAGTTTAGAGTTGCCAGATTTAGCAAATAAAAATACAGGATATTGAGTTGAATTTTAATTTCAGATGCACGAGAATGATTTATAATACAGGCATGTCTCAGATATTTCATTGGAAATACTTAACATTGATTTGTTGTTTATCTGAAAATAAAATTTAATTGGATATTCTGTATTTTTTTCTGATTTTTTTCATTTTATTTTTTTAATTAAATTAATTAACATATAGTGTATTATTAGTTTCAGAGGTAGAGTTTAGGGATTCATCAGTTGCATATAACACCCAGTGCTCATTACATCACCTACCCTCCTTGAGGCCCATCACCCAGTTACCCCATCCCCCACTCACTTCCCCTGCAGTTTGTTTCCTATGATTAAGAGTCTGTCATGGTTTGTCATGGTTATTTTTCCCTCCCTTCCCTTATGATCCTCTGATTTGTTTCTTAAATTCCACATATGAGTGAAACTATATGATCATTGTCTTTCTCTGATTTACACTTTTCACTCAGCATAATACCCTCCAGTTGCATTCATGTCGATGTAAATGGTAAGTATTCATCCTTTCTAATGGTTGAGTAGAATTCCATTGTATATATACCACATCTTCTTTATCCATTCATCTGTCGATGGACATCTGGGCTCTTTCCATAGTTTGGCTATTGTGGACATTGCTGCTATAAACATTGGGGTGCAGGTGCCCCTTCACATCACTACATTTGTATCTTTTGGGTAAATACCCAGTAGTGCAGTTTCTGGGTAGAGTAGCTCTATCTTCAACTTCTTGAGGAACCTCTATACTGTTTTCCAGAGTGGCTGTACCAGCTTGCATACCCACCAACAGTTTCCCCTTTCTCCACATCCTTGCCAACATGTGTTGTTTCCTGACTTGTTCGTTGTAGCCATTCTGACTGGTATGAGGTGGTATCTCATCGTGGTTTTGATTTGTATTTCCATGATGCTACGTGATGTGGAGCATTTTTTCATGTGTCTGTTGGCCATTTGTATGTCTTCTTTGGAGAAATGTCTGTTCATGTCTTCTGCCCATTCCTTGATTGGGTTATTTGTTCTTTGGGTGTTGAGTTTGATAAGTTCTTTATAGATTTTGGATACTAGCCCTTTATCTGATAAGACATTTGCAAATATCTTCTTCCATCTGTCTTTAATTTTGTCAGCTGTTTTCTTTGGCGTCAAAAAGCTTTTTATCTTGATGAAGTCCCAGTAGTTCATTTTTGCTTTTGTTTCCCTTGCCTTTGGAGACATGTCTAGTCAGAAGTTGCTGTGGCCAAGGTTGAAGAGATTGCCGCCTATGTTCTCCTCCAAGATTTTGATGGATTCCTGTCTCACGTTCCTTTCATCCATTCTGAGTCTATTTTTGTGTATGGTGTAAGAAAATGGTCCAGTTTCATTCTTCTACGTGTAGCTGTCCAATTTCCCCAACACCATTTGTTAAAGAGACTGTCTTTTTTCCATCAAAATACCATCAACGTTTTTCATAGACCTGGAAAAAATCATCCCAAAATTTGTATGGAACCAGAAAATACCCCAAATAGCCAGAGAAATGTTGGAAAAGAAAACAAAAGCTGGTGGCATCACAATTCCGGACTTCAAGCTCTATTATAAAGCTGTAATTACCAAGGCAGTATGGTTCTGGCACAAAAACATAGATCAATGGAACAGAACAGAGAACCCAGAAATGGGCCTTATTCTGTATTTTTTTTTTTAAAGATTTTATTTATTCGACAGAGATAGAGACAGCCAGCGAGGGAACACAAGCAGGGGAGTGGGAGAGGAAGAAGCAGGCTCATAGCAGAGGAGCCTGACGTGGGGCTCGATCCCATAACGCCAGGATCACGCCCTGAGCCNTTTTTTTTTTTTTTTTTTTTGCATTTATTGTCTTCTGCCGTGGATTATTTGGTTGTCCCTGTTTCCTTCTTTTTCACTAAATCGTTAAGATACTTGAGTGCGGTATTGTTCCTTTTTTCAAAAAGACCTTATTCTTTTAGACCAGTTTTAGGCTTACCATAAAGTCAAGAGTAAAGTACAGAGATTTCCCGTGTAACTCCTGACTTCACACAAGCATACTCTCCCCCATTACCAACATCACTCACCAGAACAGTACGTTTTTCACCGAAGATAAACCTACATTGACACATCATTACCATAGTTTACATTATGGTTCACTCTTGGTGTTGTGCATTCTGTGGGTTTAGACAAATGTATAATGACATGTATCCATCATTATAATATCAAACAGTGTATTTTCACTGCTTTAAAAATCCTCTGATGAGGCGCTTGGGTGGCTCAGTGTGTTAAGTGTCCGACTCTTGATTTCAGTTCAGATCATGATCTCAGGCCCCACGTTGGGCTCTGTGCTCAGCAGAGATTGCTTCTCTCTCTCTCCCTCTACCCTTCCCCACCCCTCCTCAAAAAAATAAATAAGTCTTTTAAAAAAATCCCCTGTGCTCTGCCTATTCGTCCGTCCCCTCCCATCTCCCCCCAGCAACCACTGATCTTTTTACTATCTCCATAGTTTTGCCTTTTCCAGAATTTTTTTTTAAAAGATTTGATTTATTTATTTGTCAGAGAAAGAGAAAGAGAGAGAACACAAGCAGTGGGAGGAGCAGGCAGAGGGAGAAGCAGGCTCCCCGCTAAGCAAGGAGCTGGATGCGGGACTCAATCCCAGGACCTTGGGATCATGACCTGAGCTGAAGTCAGATGCTTAACTGACTGAGCCACTCAGGCATCCCTCCAGAATGTTGTATGGTTGCAATCATACAATATGTAGCCTTTTCAGATCTTTCACTTAGTTAATACACATTCAAGATTCTCTCATGTTTCTCATGGCTCAGTAGATCTTTTCTTTTCAGCACTGAATAATATTCCATAATCTGGATATACACAGTTTATCTGTTCACTTTCTAAAGGTCATCTTGGTTGCTTCCAAGTTTGGGCAATTATTTATAAAGCTCTGTAAACAACTATATGCAGGTTTTTGTGTGCACATAGATTTTCAACTATTTAGGTAAATTCCAAATGGTGAGATTGCTGGAGCATATGTGTTTAATTTTGTAAAAAAACTACCAAATTGTCTTCCAAGGCGGCTGTACCATCTTGCATTCCCACCAGCAACGTATGAGAGTTGTTACTTCTCTACATACTCACCAGCATTTGGTGCTGCCATCGGTATTCTGGATTTTGGCTATTCTAATAGGTGTGTTGTAGTATCTCGTTTTAATTTGCATTTCCCTAATGGTATATGATGTGAAGCATCTTTTCATGTGTTTATGTGCCACCTGTCTATCTTTTTTGGTGAGGTGTCTTTTAAGGTCTTTGACCCATTCTTTAATCAGGTTGTTTGTTTGCTTACTGTTGAGTTTTAAGAGTTCTTTGTGTGTTTTGGATAACAGTCCTTTATCAGATATCTTTTGCATATATTTTCTCCAAGTCTGTGGCTTGTCTTCTGATTCTCTTGAGATTGTGTTACAGAGCAGAAGTTTTTAATTTTTTTTTAAAGATTTTATTTATTTATTTGACAGAGATAGAGACAGCCAGCGAGAGAGGGAACACAAGCAGGGGGAGTGGGAGAGGAAGAAGCAGGCTCATAGCAGAGGAGCCTGATGTGGGGCTCGATCCCAGAACGCCGGGATCACGCCCTGAGCCGAAGGCAGACGCCTAACCGCTCTGCCACCCAGGCGCCCCAGAAGTTTTTAATTTTAATGAAGTCCAGCGGATCAATTATTTCTTTCATGGATCATGTCTTTGGTGTTCTATCTAAAAATGCATCACCACACTCGATGTCATCTAGGTTTTTTCCTATGTTATCTTCTAGGAATTACATATTTTTGCATTTTACATTTAGGTCTGTGATGCACTTTGATTTATTTGTTTGTGAAGGGTGTAAGGTCTGTATCTTTTTTTTTTAAGAATTTATTTTTTTGAGAAAGAGAGAGCGTGAGAGAGAGAGAGAGAGAGATCACAAGCAGAGGGGGAGAAGTAGAAGGAAAGCATACTCTCCACTAAGCAGGCAATGTGGGACTCCATCTCAGGACCCTGGGATCATGACCTGAGCCAAAGGCAGATGCTTAACTGACTGAGCCACCCAGGTGCCCAAGGGTATAAGGCCTGTCTCTAGATTCACTGTTTTGCAATGTAGATGTCTCGTCCTTCCAGCTTATTTTTTTGAAGAGACTGTCTTTACTCCACTGTATTGCTTTTGTTCCTTTGTCAAAGATCGGTTGACTATATTTATAGAGAACTATTTCTGGGTTCTCTATTTTGTTACATTGATCCATTTGTCTATTCTTTCACCAATACCACACTGTTTTGATTACTCTAGCTTTACAGTAAGTCTTGAAGTCTGGTAGCATCAGTCTTCCAACTTTATTTTTCTCCTTTAATTTCGTGCTGGCTATTCTGGTTCTTTTGCCTCTCCACATAAACTTTAGAATCAGTTTGTTGATATCCATAAATTAACTTGCTGGTATTTTTATTTGGATTGCACTGTATCTATAGATGAAGGGGTTTTTTTCATTTTTTTTAATTTAAATTCAATTAGCCAATATATAATACATCATTAGTTTTTGATGTAATGTTCAATGATTCATTAGTTGCTATAACACCCAGTGCTTATCACATCA